>NC_134518.1:13525425-13702925 GCF_027942865.1 Odontesthes bonariensis | reverse complement strand
AACTGCCTCTCTTTTGATTAAGGCAGTTAATAATTAGTGAAGACAATGAACCCTCTTCCCCTGAGCAACAATGCAGAGAACAAAGACATCTAATGTGTCAACATCACATTTTTGTATCTGATATATTATGTATGTTGAAGGCTCCAGCTTGTGGGAACCTTTGGAATTTAAAGCTAATCTGTTGATTTTTTTTTTTTACCTACATTAATGTTGTAAAAAGATGGCATTACATATTCCTAATGTTATGCAAAAATTAGGGCAGGTTCCCGACTCTTGAATTATTGAGTAGCCACCGTAAAAGTCATAAATCAGCATGTCTGTCTTTATTCAAGCAGAATGAAGATCACCCTCAGCACCCAGCACAAAACTGCACTTTCTGCCCTGAGCTGGGACTTCCCAGAAGGTTTTAAAGGTCACTAAACAAAGAGAAATTCAGTGCCATTCCCTGAAGTTATATGACTGTGTAATGATGCATGAATGACTTTCCTTCCTTTTTTTTTTTCTTTCATAAAACCTGAGGTCAGAACATGAGAAGCAATATACCGAAGAGCATAGAGAACCGTCCCATTGCTGAAGATGCGAATCAGGCGGTTTTCCACTGTGACGTCGTGCAGGAAGGAGCGCTTGGAGTCTGGGATGAAGGTGTCGGGGATCCAGAGCAGCGACACCAGACGCCCGTCCACGCTCACGCTCTCATTCCCAGGGAACACCAACCTGGAATCCCGCCAGCGCTGACGGAGGAAGATTGTAGCAGTGTAGTCCTAAAAGCATGGAGAAGATGGGGGCGTTTATTCATTTCCTCACCAGCTCTCTCATCTTACTACTGACGCAAAAAAAAGAGTGTACCATGTTGATTTCAGAGATGGCATCAATGCTGGCGATATCAAGACTCATTCCAATTTCCACAGGACCCCCTATGTTAAGCAGAGACACAGGAAAGCTCGGAAATGGCTCAGCAACAACAAATTCAGTCAAGAACTGACTGTTTTAACAAGGAGAATTAAACTACGCTAGCTACTAAACAGCCTACCATTGAAATTAGGCCTGAGGTAGCGATTGTATCCTTTCATGAGTTTCTGAATTGTTGGCTGAAGCTGAGAGTCATTCCACTCACCCCATTGGTTGCTCGGGAACATGCAACCACTGATAAAAGGCGAGAAAAAATGGAAAATTGGGCCAGAAGTTAAGGTGCAAAGCATTGCACTACATTTAGAATAATTTAAAATATCATTATTCATATGTATTTTTGACTTTGTGTGTGCGTGTGTTTTCGAATTCAGGTCCCTCACCTGTGTGTGACTGTCAGGCACAGGATTAGAAGTTCGTGCAGCTGGATGGACATTGTGGATCAGCAGGCGGAGGTCAGCAGCTCTGTTCAGATAAATGTGAAAAAGGCCAAAATGTTAAACATTCACCCTCCTCCACATTCATGTGTTACGGGATAGCACAGCATCACCATAGGATGGCAGCACCTCTCTGACCTCTCTGTGATTACGGGGGAAATGTGCGGCAAAACAGCCATTCTCATCATTTCATCTCGTAAATCAGTGCTTCCTCTGCACCGATACTTAGGAAAGGTGCTAGTGTCTTGCACTGATCCCCCTTCTCCCAGCTGCAATTATTAATGTATTACTAGCTGCCACATTTGTCTGTCAAGCTTTCATTTCCACACAAAAGCCAAACGACATTAGTCCATCGTGCACATTTACTTTGCACGTGCTGGTTTCTTGCATGAAAGAAAGCCATGCAGTCTGCTGATTAATGTGGCCACCACCTCGTGGTTTATTCAGAAAGCCTTTCTGATAACTAATCATGTCACTAACGCCAAGGAGTCCTTGTTGTCTGCTTGTTTCCCTCCCCTCTCCTCTTATGGACTAATCTCCACTAATAGACTTCAGATCTCGCGTGTCTTATTTTCATCCAAATCATGCAAATCTGTCGTGCATTTCTAAATGTGTCAGCTACATCGAAAGCAAACATGTTTGCAAGCCTGCTAAACACAATTGATTCAATTCCTAATGGCCAAAAAGTTACAAAGCAGTGGAATGCTGATAGAACATATTTCCCTCTCTATACAACACAGTTAGGATTATTCATGCAACTTATTTTTCTGTATTTTTGTTTGTTTGGAGTTTTCTCGTTTTGTTTGCAGCTCTGCAGCGTAGGCTGAAGTCTCATTAGGTTGCTTTCCACTCATCCCTCAACCTTCGCCTCTCTCCCTCAAGCCATATGTTGAGCGACAGAGTAGCCCACTTGTTAGCTCTATCCTCTCTACACTACTACACTCTCCTTGTTTTCCTCCTGTCCCTGTGGCTCACAACTGCATGTGCATGTGCATCCAAATAAACATTTTAACTTTACATTTCATCTTCTTGACCTGAAATGTCTCCCCACATGTCTCATTCTGAAGATTCTCTTACCTGCTTTGGTCTTGCCACACTGTTCTTCTGGTTTTCTTTTCCACGCCTCCTGTTTTGCACCTCCTTTGTTTCCTTTATCAAACTGCCTTCTTCTATATCCCATGTGTTAGCAGTGGCTGAGATTGGTTCCCCTTTTCAGTTATTTCTGATTACATCCTGTTTCATCCAGTCATCAATAAACCACAGCTGTGTCTAATATGGGATCCAAACATGTGAGAAGCTGTTGGTTGTTTCACTATTTGTGCAACTCCCACCGTCTCCCTGCACAGCTTTATTCATCTCCCCACAGAGCCTCTGTGTAGCCCGCCCTCCTTCCTTTCTATCCCTCTCTCTGTTTGCACCACTCAGCATCACATTTGAGCTGTAGCTTTTTTTTCCACTGCCCCCGACCTCCACACACACGCACTAAGATAACAAATTCCCCAGTCCCTTGCTCTAACCTGGACCAACAAAAATCGTTCCCTTGCCCAACCCTCACCCAAACCTAAACCTTTATTCTAAGTGTGTGTCTTAAAGCAAGTGTTAACCCTGCAACAGGCATTGTGAGTGGTGGGAAAATGTGTCAGCCAAATCGTTGTCACTTGGCAAAATGCCCCTCACTCCCCACAGACAAGTCAACACACAAATACACAAACATTCTCACAAAATCTAGTTTATTCCTCTAAATCACTTCTTTTCCCACCTGCTCCTTATCCCTCTGGCACCTCTGATCTCTATCCACCACCTTCTCCTCCAATCGATCCTGACACTGCTCCCCCTTCTGGGCTCCCAAGCTCACCCCTGTCTGATTCCTGCATGCCCCCACTATCCTCACCTCCGATGTATGTTCCTTTGCATCAGCGTCATCAACTGATCTAGTGCCCTCTTAGCGCCGTCTTGACTTCAAAAAAGTGCACTCATGGCTCGGGTAAAGGTAATATTTTCAACCACCTTTCTTTACAAAGATGGGTGTCAAAACACTCGTGGTAGCCAAGCTTTAAGAAAGCTACTGTGTTCACATATATGTCATTGCTGTTGATGATGGTTATTACAGGTATGCGGGTATTTCTAATGGGGATGATGCTGACTTATCCACACACCACAGTTATATGTGCTCAACAGTCATTTATCTCCAGTGCTGCTAATATTATGTCATTAATCTTTATGAGTACCCTGGTCTCCTATGGCTTCACAGCTCAGCTTTAGCTGTAATTACATACAGTCGCCTGACATTCAACAACCCACTGGTTGGAGCTCCGGCATGTGTGAGGAAACCTCTGTGGTACCCCACCAAAGAGCTCCTGATGAGATCTCATCGCAGGTGCTCATAACTTCTCCCACTCAATATTTGCCTGTGCTAATATTGCGAACAAGTCACTAACAAGCTGATACGTTGCATTCCCAGGTTATTTTGTCCATCCCTTAATTACAGTTACAAAGCTGCTGGACAATTAATTTCCTTCTCCAATGGCGTTATGTCTGGAATAATCTTTTTGCTCCTTATGATGATGGTGTTGAGTGCTGTGGAGTGAGCATAATCTGATTTGCATTCACCTCAGGATTCATGTGAATTAGAGTGCACTGAGTTTTGGACAGTGAAAGCGACAGATGGAGACATTTGTGAAGCACCTGAAGGGAAAGATATAAATGTTTTACATGTGAGTTAGGGGCCTGATGAGCAAATATAGCTTCAGCAGTGATGTCAGAATGGCAGACGACTAAGATTTAGTCAGCATCCTGCTGCCTGCGTTACCCAATGTGTCTGCTTGTTATTTCATCTTCTACATCTTCTTGCAAGGCTATAAGTTTTCCCTTTTTTTTTCCACCTCATGAAAATTAGTTGATAATGCTGTCTACATACATCTAAGCTGTTATCGTTTTTTTTCTGTTTGTGTGTCCATTATTAGCCTGTTAGGCAAGAGCCTTCCATTTTTAGCTCTCATTATTAAGGGCAATGTCTCATTAACAGGATCCTTTTGACAACTACGTTACTGAGTTTTTCATGTCAGATGCAGTCGGTTAATCTTTCTGACAATGCTCTGCTGCCATGGCAACCGTCCTCGAGTCATGTGTCGCTCATTCCTGCATTGCTGTACCTATACTAAATCAAGTTGCCTTTACACTGCTCGGACTCCTCATGCATCCATCCATGCTCCACTCTCATCCGTCATCCTGCAAGTAGTAATACTACAATTTAGTTCTTTTACGATGAATTCCTTATTGCTTAATCTTCTTCTAAATATCTTTCCTCTTGCTATCTGTCTTTCAGAGCAAGCAGGCATTGTGATGATGCCGTGTCTCAGGTAAAGTTAATCTTGAAAATGCCCCTGCCCACAGATTGGCCCTGTGATTGGCTGTCATGTGACAAATGGAAATGTCACAGGAATTCCCGTGAGAGGGATGGGGGATACATCTCCCCTAAATGACTGTGACGGCTGCCAGGTCCAGGAGGAACATATATAAATTGATGTGGCCTTGACACTCACTCCCCTGAGCCAGTTGACATGTCTTCCCATGACTGCTGTGTTTTCTGTTGTCTCTCTTCAGACATGAACACTAAGTCGGAATTGAACTTCTTCCTCATTCTTTAAAGTACGGCTCATGGCCTCAGTTTCTTGGACACTTTCAGGCAGTTGTTCTGTTTCATGTTTGTGCATTTACTAAGTCTCACTGGATCCTACTTCTGTCACTGCACTTGTTGATCTCAAAGTGTCAACCGCTTCAGTATCCTTCTTTTCTTAAGTGTATTCGATATCTTTTAAAAAATGCAAGTTCCTGTCAAACAGATCCCCTTTTTTCTATCTCTGCATTTTTCTGCCTTTTATCTCTTTGCCAAGGTTTCATTTTCTTGTCCTATTATCCTTTCCTACCTTCCAATCGGTTGCATGACACTAACTGTTAGGTCTCTGAAGAACAGTATGTTCACAAAGTATAATTAGTATGCTATGAAAACAATGCTTATTGAGCGAGGAAGCAACATTCTGTTTGGGACTGGGAGCAGGAACCAATGGCAAGGACTATTAAACACAACTCTGGTGGATCGGTGAAGTATCTAATTTAAAAGTAATTCCCTACAAGATCACAATCATCATAAAAATCACGACGGGCTCTCTGATCTCTTAGAAGTCTCATTTTCTTGTTAAATATATTGAACGTATGAACAGCAAATCATTAAAAACAACATCAAACAGCTGCATTTGATTTGAAATGCTGTGCTTTTTAAAAGGGCTCCCACATGAACCAGAATAGCTTCAATCCAGACAGTTTAATTAAAAAGTCAGATTTTATCAATGGCGCAACACAGTGAAAACAAAGATTAGGGTTCTTGTCAAACTATATTGGAATCAGAATTGTGTAAGCTTGTAAGTATTAAAGAAGTCTGCTATATTCTTTTAAATCAAAGACAAAACATTCAGGATTTTAATCTCTTCACATCTTTTAATCTTTGAGTGAGCTGTGTAATGCACTGACAACAAAATACAATGAAGAGTGACCTGCCCTGAGGAGAGGTGCTGAAGTTATGAAGATAAGTCTGCATGCAGGCAACGGTTCTGGAGATGAGGGTAACTTAAAAAATAAAGAGGATCTATTAAAAAAAAATCTGCCGTGCCAGTTTTCCCACGGGGACTTTTAGTTTTGGTATTCAGTTAAGAGTGGATAAAAGAGAAACTGAATTAAGTCTGAAAACATCTTTCTCCCTTTATGTTGACCTCTTATTTTTCTTGAGCTGGTTTCTCATAAATAGCTGCATGTTAAGCATCAAGGCCTCCCACAAGTTGAAAGAAATCAGGAGTACACTTTATTACTGGAAAGCAAGTCAGGTATGCTGTAATTGTGAGTGATCTGATCTGAAAGATAGCTTTTTTTGGCAGAGAAAATTTGCATAACTTCATCTAATTTTTAATCGCCTTCCCCAGATAACTACAAGTAATTACTCTTCTGCCTCCAGTTCTACCCTCATTAAACTTTCATTGATCGTTCTGTCCTCAGGGATAAGCCTTGGTGACATGCAGATTGTGTTATTACAATGATAATGACACAGATTGTATACTGCATTACACTAATTCCATGATTACACAAAAAAAATGCAAAGGCTGTTACCCTCTTCCTCAGTCCTTCCCTGCCTGAGGTCAGCTGGGTTAGTTGGAGCTGTCAGCAGCTAATAAGCCTGTAAACTCATCTTCATCAGCAGAATCAAACCCATCCATCCATCCATCCATCCATGCAATATGCAAACTCCACACAGAAAGGCCCCAGCTGGGAGTTGAACCTGGAACCCTCATGCTGTGAGGCGATGGTGCTAACCACCACCAAACCGTGCAAGAATAGAACCACCTGGATGAAAAGTATTTCCATCATATCAGAAATTCAGGGTTTACCTTTCTCTTGCACAGCTGTGGGACTTGTTATTTTCCCCTAGCCAATCACTTGGGAATCTGAAGCCCTCCAGGGCCAGTTAGAGTCTGAAATATGTCATTCAATCAGTCTATTCTGTGATGATAGCACAATCTCTGAACTTGAACATTAGCAGGATTTTGAATTTTAATTTGTCTGGTTAAGTGCTGGTGAATACAATGTGTCCAAAAGCTGAAATATTTGGAGGGGCAAATCTGAAAAATGGAGCACCAGAGTTGGAGAGCTGCCTGAATGGAGAGTATTGCTTGAGGAAAACTCCTCTTATTACTACTGCTAGGGTTCTTGATCATTACCAGCATATTGGTTTCCACTCGCCTGCATCCTGCCTCTGTTTTTGCTCCTGCTCCCATTATCGACTTTGCAGTCATGGTTATGCTTGAAAACTAATGAGCATTTTCTGAAAGGATAGAGGGCAGCTTGTGTTCTTGCTGAGCAAAAAAATGTCACACATTTATGTTATGTGGAAATACAAAGGTGACCTAAACTCTTAAGATTTAGATTTCTCACACGGCCTTGCTGTTTTCTTTTTCTTTTTTTTTCTTTATTTACTTTTTTTTTTTTTTTTCTGTTTGCAGTCTGTGTGCTTAAAGGACTGTTAGCAGTTGCTTCATATCTACCTTAAAGAGATGAAAAAATTGACAAGTTTACAGGCGCTCTCCGGGTCTGTATCCACTCCTTTTATAAGGCTTCATCGTCATGATTCTTAACAGGAACTGCATCAGTCAATCGGGTGGACAAACGACGAGAGAGCAAAATCCTGTTTGCTACAAATCTCTGGAGGCTCAGCAAGTGCGACTCCATCGCTCTTTGTGTGTTTTACATCCTCTTAGTGCTCTTAATCTTTCTATCGACCACTTCTACTTTAGCCAATCAAGGGAAAGTTTGTTCCTTGCTCCCCCGCTCTGAGTGCTCTAATCTGTTTTTATTGAGGAGCTACAGTGTGACTCCATCAACGAGGCTGGAAAATCTCAAGGGATTTTTTGGTGATTCGTGTGATCTAATCAGCCATAGCCTTGGCAACAGCATGTGGGGAAAGACAGGACTGCGAAAGAATGGGAGGTACTCCCAGTTTGTGCAACTGTAATAATAAGTAATAATGTACCATTATGATGATGATGTTTTTTTCCATTCATTGTGGTGGCATCAAGGCATGTAGTGTGGCTTTGTTGCATTTTCTTTTTCTACAGACCTCCTGCGCAGTTCCTCAGCCACATGACAAATGAGTCTATTGACACATAGTCTCTTCCTTCCACAACCCCCTTCTCCTCAGAGCAAATCCCGTTCCTTCTGCCCTTCTACTTGAAATTCAGATGAGGGGAATGTCAGGATCGGTTATCATCTGGACCTGAGCGGCATCTCATTCAGTTCCACAGGATGGAGGTGAGGAGAACAGGGAATTTATTCCAAAATCCAATTCACTCTGTCAGCTTTCATGGGCCAGTCGTACCAAGACGAATTCTGCTTCAGGATACTGGCATTCTTTTTTTTCCAGAGATGTGTTTAATTTGATTTCATCGCCATTATTTGTTTGTTTTTTTTCTTGTTTATTTGTTTTATTCTGCTAAATTCTTCTATATTTCATCTTAGATTTCCAACTGCAAAAAGCAAATAGATTTGGCTTTAATTGCAAATTTTCCTGTTGAATATCGCAATTGTGTACGGATAAAGTATGACAACACATTATTATTTCTTATTAAGATTTGATGTTATCCATTGGTTTACTTAGCAAGAAAAATGTTTGGTTTTGGCATTATATGAACCGGACTCATTTGGATTTTAGTGAATTTGATTTAAATTGGATTGCAACTGAATTGCACTGGATTGAATTGAATTGGATTATAATTGCATTGAAATGGACTGTATCTCTTAAAATGGCTGGGATGACCCTTTTTTTGTGAATTGGCATTGCATGAATAAAACTGCACTGAACTGAACAGTCACTCGAGGCACATAAGATTTTGTATCGCTGACAGATACAAAACGACAGCCTTACAAGATGCTCACGGTTTCTAACTTTCTAACTTTGAATTTTGTCACTACTAAGCAGTACTCTATAACTGCTGTGGCATTAGAAGCTATTACTGTGATCTGTTTGTGTAATTCTAACAAAGCTAACAATTGTACCCGCAGGGTGGCCCTAAATGTTTGATGCTAAATGGGGAATTACAAATAAATAAAATGACATGTACAAATTATTCTCACCTCTTGAGAGAGATGAAGAGCGCAAAAGCACAATAAAACACTGAAATGCAAATTCTACGTGTGGTTTGTTGACTCATCTTTAAGTTGACTAAGTTGAATTTTGGATCAAATGTCATGTTTCAATTGTTTTAACTGCATTTCCATTTTGTGGTAACTCTACATCGTGCCTGTATCAGGCTCTGATTGATATATTTGCCTTTCTTTCTGTATTTGGGCGTGTTTTGCTGCAGGTGTGTTGTCAGTTTTCCCAGTGTCAGCATACACAATATGCATTCTATAGTTATGGTGTGCTGGGCTCTCAGGGTCACTGTAGCATCTGATTGTAAATAATTTGTGGAAAATGTGTTTTCATATGTGAAAACTAAGAGTGAAAACTGGGCTACAGCTGAAAAAAAGCCTATATATGTTTGCACATTTAAAAGAATATCTTATATGCTCCCTTAGGAGCATGTGCGTGTTTTTGCACGTGCATCAGGAGAATGGTGTCTGAATAGATCTACTTTACTGATGTGAGCCGCCCATCGAAAGACCTTCCCTGCAGCTCCGTGATCCGACTCATCTGCACGGTCCGGTTGACTCCTCCACCCACACACATACATTCACACTAGTGTGCGCACACATACTGTTTCGCTACTTGCCGTGGGGATTAAGACACACCAATTATGTGCACCAGTTGATTTACAAAAGACTGGCAGAAAAGCCCAGTGGGGAGGTAAAGGTTTACAAAGCCTTTGCTGTGTGTCTGTCCTGGACAAGATATTAGAGACGCAGTGCAGTGAGAATAATAAGGCACACTGTTTTTGCTTTGGATTAGAAAGACTAAAAGAATTTAAGCTAAACAGCCAATTACTTAGTAATGAGCATTTAAACTTGCACTCTCATGACATTTCCCTCTCCCTTTCTTCTGGCCACGATCCCCTTTCCCATGCTGATTGATTAATCCAAGCTTTCATTTTTCGCTTTTAGAAAAACTCTCCCTTGATGGTTGTCACTTATAAGTGACTGAAGTATGTAAACTCTGTGTCGAACAGATCAGGAAATCGGCAATTAACTGAGAAAGGTCTGTGTTTGTGACACGACGTCTGGATGCATTGCTTGTAGTTCTTTTTTCCTCCGTGGCACGAATTGCAAACAAGAACAAGACAAAGAGAAAAAAAACAACAACTGACCAACATGACAATGTAAAACGTTCAAACCTAGGTGCCTTTTTGTTGTTGTTTTTTGGCTCAAATTTGAGTTCAGAAGAGTGAAGACACTACTTGCACAAGAGCCGTCTCTCCCAAGGAAGATACCACTCAGCCAAAACATCCAGCTACAGCAGCGAACCTCAGCCAGAAGAGAGCAGTGTCCCCTGGCATCACGTCACATCTGCCATTTTGGCTATCAGTGGAAAAACAACTTGCTGCTCCACCTAGCTTCTCCTATAATTTTCCAAAGCTCCTCAAAAACATGAGCAAGCTGCGTAGTTACTCCTCTTCTAATTCTGGTTAGGTGGCTGTGATCAAAAAGTTTACATTTTAACAGTTCAAAATCAGTTTAAGTCAAGCTGGTTATAACTCAGTGTGGTCATTTAATTAGATTACTCTTTCGGTCCCAGAATACAAGGATGGTTGAAAACAACTGACAATTCTTCTTCTCCACCGAATGTTAATTTCTAGACACATCTTCTTCTAAACTAAGATAATGCAAGTTTCTAGCTGAATTTCTCCTGCACATCCTCACTGTAATTCTGTGGTCAGTTCACATCTTTCAAATGTTGTTCAGATATATTCAGTGGGAAGTCTGCACTTAATGCTTAATAAAGCTCACCAAGATATTCAAAAATACATGCAAAACCAATAAAATTACGAGCAATGTTTTATGATAAATCACTTTTGACTGTAAAAAACCCTTTAGGTGTAAAAACACATAAATAAACTTAAGTTTTCACACGAGAAGTCATTGCTTCCACTTCAGTGAAGGGGTTTTTTGTGAAATTGGACAAATCTTAAACATAAAACATGCCAAACACAAGCAGCCACTTTCTTTCTGATATATACATGGAGAGATTGGTGTCTGGTGATTACTTCTGCTGGATGTGAGTGTGCTGTTTAAGCAGCACTTTGGCTGGCTGCTTAGGTGTACAGAAAATATATTCTACTTTAACAAATGCTATGTGGAGAGTAAATTCATTTATTCCAGCTATGGGAGTTACGAGTGCTCCCTGGTGTTTTCTCTCACTTGTCATACTTCAGTAGCTTTAGTCAAAATAAATGCTCATCTTCTTTGTGTTCTACCCTATCAGAAACTTGTGGTCATTTTCTGTCTTATACCCACTCTTGTTAATCCCCCTGACTTTATATTCTGTCTCCCTCTACCAAATTGTCTTCATCTTCCACTTTCCAACCCTCTAAGCCTAGGACAGCCTACCTGTTTTTAATGATGCCTATGTGGTCTGGTGTGCATTATCTATTTTGGAATTAACTAGTCATGAAGTGTAATAGCTATGCATGGTCTAGAATATGTAAAGCAGAGTGGATCCTTATCCAGGCTAGCCGTCCAACCACATACGATGATTAAACAGTTCTCCATAATATCTGGCTGTGTACCCTGCCTGTTAATTACACCTGTTAATCACACAGAAATAATTAACAGCTCAATGTTCGATTCATCCACATACACAACTGTTGATATAGCATTTGTTTGATATTCTGGTTCCTGGTATGCTTGTGGATAAGAAATAGCTACCACAGGAAGAATCCACTCTTCCAGTGGACTGATTACCCTTGTAAGTCAGCCATGTGTGAAATCCTCGTTTCACTAAGACAGAATAGGCAATTAATTTCCCATTGATTCCCAACCTGGCCTTTACAAATCTGCAAAGTAATGAGAAAGCAGATGGACTCATGAGAACTTGGTGGCTTTTGTACCTGCATTAAGGAACCACGTAGTATTGCAGCATCTTGATGCAATGCCACATTGTATTTAAATGCATCAAAACATCTGCTCTGCCCTTAAGTGCCTTGGAAACCAGTAAAGTATTTTCAGTGACCACTAAATGGTCTCTTTCCATTTTAGGCAAGGCAAGGCAAGGCATCTTTATTTATATAGCGCATTTCATACCACAGGCAACTCAATGTGCTTTACATAAAGACGAGGCATTTAAAACAACAGCATAAAGCAGCAATTTAAAGAGAAAAAAAAATAGAATAAAAATTAAAAACACAGTTAAAAGCAAGCAAAGAAGAGGGGAAAAAGAAAGATATAAACTCAACCATAAGCACACCGAAAGAGAAATGTTTTTAACCTGGATTTTAAAGTGCTTACAGTTGTGGCTGATTTCAGTTCTGCTGGTAGTTTGTTCCAGTTGTGTGCAGCATAACAGCTAAAAGCTGCTTCACCGTGTCTAGTTTGAACTCTGGGCTCCACTATCTGACCTAAGTCAGCAGATCTCAGAGCTCTACTGGGTTTATACTCAGCTAGCATGTCATTCATGTATTCTGGACCTAAACCATTCCGTGATTTGTAGACGAGTAGCAGAACTTTAAACTCTATTCTGTATCTGGCTCCCGAGCCAATGTAAAGACTTGAGAACTGGGGTAATGTGATGTGATCTCTTTGTTCTGGTTAAAACTCGGGCTGCAGCGTTCTGAATGAGCTGCAGCTGTTTGAGACTCTTTAGGGGGAGTCCAGTCAGAAGACCGTTACAGTAGTCAAGTCTGCTGGAGATGAAAGCATGAATCAGCTTCTCCTGATCTGTTTGGGACATGAAACCCTTAATTCTGGATATGTTCTTAAGTTGATAAAAGGCTGATTTGGTGACTGATTTGATATGATAGTTGAAGGTCAGGTCTGAGTCTATCAGCACACCGAGGTTCCGGACTTGGTCTTTAGTTTCTAGAGACAGTGACTCAAGATGTTTACTGACAGCAAACCTCTTCTCTTTGTTGCCAAACACAATGACCTCAGTTTTATCTTGATTTAACTGAAGGAAATTTTGGTTCATCCACTTTTTGACTTGCTCTAAGCAGTCGCACAATGACTCTATAGGACTGCAGTCATCCGGAGACAGTGCGAGATATATCTGTGTGTCATCTGCATAGCTGTGGTAGTTGACTTTAGATTTCTTCAGAATTTGACCCGGAGGCAGCATGTATAGCGTGAACAGAAGGGGTCCAAGAACTGACCCCTGAGGTACTCCACATGTCATAGCCACTCGATCAGATTGATTACTTCCAATGGTCACAAAATAACTCCGCTCCTCCAAGTAGGACCTGAACCATTCTAGGACTGTCCCGCTGAGTCCTGCCCAGGTTTCCAACCTGTTCAGCAGTATACTGTGATCCACAGTGTCAAATGCAGCACTGAGATCCATTTTAGATTCCTGTTCCTATGACTGGTCCAGGGCGCCGTGCAAAAACAGGGATAGTTTGCTGTGAGGGATGTAACATCCCTTTCATATAAATGCAGCATTCATCCTGAGAAACAAAAATTCCAAAAGATACTCACAGGGGAGTTTCCCAGGCAACGTCTTCTTTGGAAGAGCTTTTCGTCAGTAAAAATGTTCCTCGAGGACATAGATATATTATTAAATAACTATTTCCTTAAGTACAAGACAAGATTTCCTTTAATCTGAGAAAAGCACAAATTTCTGCCGTTGTGTCACTTCATAATTCAAGAGCTGTTAGAGTTAAGGACTAAACAAGGTGAGGCTGCGTTTCAGTTTTTTGCTCCTAAAATCTGGAACAGTCTTCCAGAAGATGTGAGACAGGCCTCAACTCTGACAATGTTCTATTTAGCTGTGCATATGACACCTTTTTTTTTTATCTGCACTCTTCAGTTTTAAATTAATTAATTAATGATTATTTTTTATGTTTTTTTTGGAATGATTGCCTTCTTGTGATTTCTGTAAAGCACTTTGAATTGCCTTGTGTACGAATTGTGCTCTACAAATAAAATTGCCTTGCCTTGCCTTAAGAAGGGGCATGCTTATTACTCATGGTTGTAGAGGGTTGGTTTAACATTTCTCACTTGACTAAATGTACTCAACTCCATGTAAAGGGTGAACATTATTCACCCTCTGACATTTCATGAAGATCTATTCATGAGCTTACTCATCCTTAGCATTTTACTGTTGATCCAGTTTACATCTCACGTGGGCACATGAAATACAGTCAATCTGCTACATTGCCAAACTGATGATGAATATGCTGTGCGTCTGCCAAACTGGTTGCAGGTGTTCAACATTAAAATTTGGCATGAGCGATGGCGAGAAAAGAAAAAAAGACTTTGTGTTTCACACTTCTGCCAATCTCAATTTGGACTTGACTGGAATTTGTATCGGAGTCATTTTCTTTTAAGCCTTTAAATACTGAACTGGAAAATCCCTCGATACCCATCTAGCCAGACCAGTGCAGTCAGGTACTTTGTTTTTGTCCCTGAACTCAGAGCAGTGTGTCATAACACGCGGATTATGGGGGTTTAGAAAGTGTGCACATCTAATGCAGCTGAACATGTAAGACCCACAGTTTCATTGGGACATTTCCTGTTGTTAACTCGGAGAAAGTGACATGTAATCCATCACAGGTAACCTTCAGGGTACTGTCAACAAAAAAAAAGGCCTCATACTGAAGGCTTTATGATTGCAAGTGATGCCCCTCTGTGCTGAGATATATTGTCTCTGGGCCTTATTACCCTGAAGTGTAGAAAAAAGCCTAATAGTATCGTATATATGTGCATTTTTTCTGTTTCCATCAGATTCATTCATCATTAATATCAATACAATAGGTTTCGTGAACAAATTGGTAAATCCTTTCATTTCCCAGTCTGCACCATTAAATACTCAGTGTGCTAGAGTATTAGAAAAAACTGCTACTGCATTTGTGACTGTCGGGGACTGAGTGGAAAGGTTAAGGGCACAGGTTTTCAACAGAAATTAAAAAGGTGGGTGTAATGTATCGAGTAAGAAAAACTGCAAAGCAATTGTGCAACATACTGTAGAAAACAACTCGTACAGTGGCACACTAACAGATTTGGCTGCCAGTGGCGTCAGTAACAGAAAGAAAAACCTGTCGATAACTTTTAATGAGATCAAAAACTTGGATTACAGTTAAGTGAATCTGTAAAAGTTGTATTGTGAGAAAACCATGTGTTATTCGTATCACATGCTTTACTGAATACCTTGCACTGTGTGTGAGAGGATGAGGAAGCAGAGAATGCTCACTGGCATATTTTATAGGTACCAAAACCATTTACAGCGGGGCAAAAAAAAATAGCACTAAACCAAGGAAAAAAGAAGCCACAGCTTCTCCCTCAAAAATCAACAGAAAGGAGATTCGGGTTATAGTATTATTAGAATGAAGATACTCTTAAGAAGGAAAATGTGTTTTTTCCGGTTTGTGCTGAAGCATTTATGATCCTAATGATAATGAGTATAGACATTCTCAGCATGTAGCTGCCTGAGGCAAACTTGTTGAAGGCGAGTCCATGTCTGCAGGTTAAATGCTACATCTACAGATAAGCAGCTGAATCATTTGTGTTGGTTTTATTTAAAAAATATTTTAGTTTGGAGTTATTTTCAGCAATGCATCATGTAAATGGACATCATTTGGATGCTCCTCATGCTGCCTGTAATAAATGTCCTTTTTGACCTTGGGGAATGCGCAATGCCTACCAAAGAACTACAATCCTTACCCTGCATCCTAAGTTGCAACCTCCTTGATTTTTTTTAATTCAGTTGGCTTGAAGTCTTGAATATAATCAGTTGGGGCTTTGGCTGAAAAGGGGATTTCATGTATAACTTCAGATGGAATAATATTAGCTGAAATTCCTTGAGAACAACAAAAATGGCACATGAATGATTGTATGATTGATTCCTCAGGGTTGCCTGGTAATGCTGGGTAGCCACACTAAAGATGATAATTGAGGTACACAAACAAACATGGATTTCAGTAAGAGGTGGATCCAAATGCAGACTCAAAGACAGAGGCAGGTAGAGAGACGACACCGAACTTTTTTCTTAAATAAAAGAAAAAAATCAAGCCAACAGAAGAAATAATACTGGGTAGTTTATATATTGATGAGAGTAATGACTAACATGACAGATGTGGCAATCTGCAAATCTTCACTTGACATGAGACAAGATCAACAAGTACAAAACCAATCAAGCTCGTCGGGGGCAGCTGTCTGGGGTGGCCCGGTCCTCTTGAGGGGGGGGGGGGGGGGGGGCAACGTGGGGCCCTGGGCCGTTGCCCCTGGTTCCCTGGCTCCTTCGCTTGATGGGTATGTGGGCTTTACCTGGGGCCTTCTTCTGCTGTCTGCTGCGCTGGAGCATGGCTTTCTTGTGATTGGCTGTCTGGTTTCTCTCTTCCTTACCTCATGGGGGTTACTGGTTACCCTGGCCTGGGGGCGTTTCCTGTCTGCCTCTGATCTATGCAGTGGGTGTGGTTGCGCCCCCTTCCCCCATCACTATACACAATTCATGTGGAGCCTTTACAATATAACTGACAAACACACACATATGCAAGCATTCGTTCATTCACATGCTCACCCCAACATTACAATGTGACTTTTGGCTTTAGTGATAATCTACAGAGATTTTCCATCTCATTTACGTGCTGCTGTTGATGTTGTTGCTGTTTGTTTGTTGTGTGTTTCTTCCCATTTCTGCAGGTGCTCCTGACGATCCCAAGTATGGCCGCAGTTTGCTTTCTTTTCTCTCCACAGATGCAGCAGTTGGCTATTGGTGTCTATCTTTTCAAGCGCTTCTTTAACTCCCTCTCTTTCTTTAATCTCTCCTTTAAAAAAGAATAAAAACAATGGAGCTGCAAACTATGAAACTGTGGGGTTTGGCTTATGCTGATTCCTGTTTTTCTCTGGGTCCAGCCAGAAAAGAAAAAAAGACAAGTCCAAGGGATCTAAAGTGCACAAGGAAAACTACTTTCAAAATAAAACAGGAAGTAAAATTGACTAAGTTAAATGTCTTTTCAAAAACCCTTAAACAAAGAACAAAGTCCTGACAGATGATACAAACAATATGATATTTACGTCACTTCTGCATAAGACAGTCATTTATTTTGTTGATACATTATCTTAACTGAAGAAGAGCGTCCGTGTTCCAACACAAACCAGGTTGCAAAAACGTGTGGCAAGACCAAGTTAGTGTAACTGTTCCACATTGTAACAATTACTCAAAACAGCTATGAAATGGTTTTCCTTTTTTCTTCTTATATATTTCCTATTTTCATTGAGAATAGATAACCTCCCACCTGCTTTGACTCTGCATGTCTGGCAAGACTCCATTTTATAAAGTGAATCATGCCAAGGTTTGCTACTAGTTTATGGGACAAATGGGAAAATTATGTGTGCATATATATGGATACACTCAACCCCCAACCCTTCTTCCTTCCTGTCCGTCCCTCTCTGAAAAGCCCTGTTCATATCGCCATGTTTACTTCTTGTTGACATGGAAATATTTTAGGGTAAAATAGCAATGATTCATATATACACACAGTCTCACTGCCTTCTGTGTTTGTCTTCAAACTTCAGTTTTCCCCAAAAAATCGTGTATATAAACCATGTTTAGGAAGAGGAGATCACACGCTGCATTATTCTCGAGACTCTGACACACTGGGATGCACTATTACATCTACAGCAAAGGAGATACTGCGCTCTTCAACTTTTTCATGGAAAACACATGGACTTCTAACAAAGTGCGACATTTTCAGGGGTCTAAGGCTGTTGGATGCCGGTGATGGCAACCTGCTGAGTGTGTAATTATTTAGGCATCGTGATACATTATACAATTCTTTTACTTAGGATCTTATTTAAGTGTTTAACTGTTTAACTAAACATTTTTTTTCAAAAAGTGAAAGCAAGAGCATGCCGTGGCTGCTAAACCTCTGCAAAGAACTTCAGTCCTAATATTGAAGAGATTGGAGACTCTGGCATTTTCCGCTGACCTCTAAAGAGCCAAGAAAACGGAAAGGTTGCCGGATGTCTTGCAGACCGGTGGACACCTATTACATTCTTTTCGTCACCTGTGTTCGTGTGTCTGAAGTGTGTGTGGATGTTTACAGATAACAGTAAGCTGGTGATCCATTGCTATGGCAGTGGGCATGACGACACGTCTCCAGGCTCTGACGTTCTTTGCTACCGTTTACTAAACAGCCCAGATAGGACACCACTGTTTTAGTAAATACAGAAAATGGTGTGTGAGTGTGTGCCCTTGAGTGTGTTTTGGGTCGAATTGGTACCAGGAAAGTTTGCTCTCTGTCAAGGTAGAAGTTACCCTCTGTGACACGATGGCTCCCCGCACTCTTGAGGACGTAAACTTGAACATCCAATGAAATGTTAAAATGTTAAAAACCTGCCAAACATAAAAAATTTGACCCTCACTGAGGTGTGATTTTAATTATTTACCTTATCTATAATCTGCACAGTTCTTGTACACACAAATCTCTCATGATCAACAGCTCTAGAACAATCGCCCCTCTGAGTTTATATTATAAACATCACACACTTGCCTGCGCTGCTCTGCACACAGACACACTCGCAGTTGTGTGTGTGTGTGTGTGCGAGTGCGATCGGTTAGTTCGACAGGTGTGTGGAAGACTGCCACGAGCCAGGCAGCAGGTGGAGATGGGGATTTATAGATTTTAATCATGTCACTCTGTTGAGAAATAACTCTACTGCCCAAGGCAAAGAGTGTCTACGGCTAAAGTAACGCATGATTGATGGATGATGTGCTGGAGATCCCTCAGTCAAATAGAGGGGCAAGCGTTCCCAACAACACATATGGATTACCTTGCACTATAACTGTCTGACATCTTCAGTTTTGCATTATAAGCGCTGCGATTTTCTGCTAAATAAAGCAAATAATAGAACACGTCAACAGCTGGTAGCAGTTTTAAACAAGTGAAAGTTCTGTTTTACACTGGATGAAAGACTGTTAAGGAGAAATGCCAGAAGGAGAAAAACACAACTGCATCTTATATCATGTTGGACAACCTGCACATGACCTTACTTGTCCACGAAAACATAATATTCTGTACAGAAAAATAAAACAAAAAACAGACAGGGAAGTTCCAAGATACTGACAGATTTCCTTTTTTAATAAAACAAAAAGCAAATTAACTTTGGTTTCAGGAAATCCTTCAGGTTTTACTGTTTTTTTTTATCTGCAAACCTCCATCTGAAACTCCAAAGTCTCCCACTGAACTTTTCATCCCCATCCAAGGTGTGATTAACTGTTACAAATTTGCATCAATGTGAAACTGCCTGAATACCTCAGCATAAGATGATGTCTGCTGTTAAGAAAGTCTCTGAGACCAAAGCCGTGAAATGTTTCTGTTGGCAGAAGAGGGCTTGTGCTTCATCGACTAAGTGGGAGACCTCTCCTGATCTTCAGCACAACCTTTTTACCTGTCAGCACCAAGTCTGAACACGATAGGGGGAGAAATAGATAATTGGCCACACCAGCTTTTCGGAAAGTGCAGACGGGGGTGTGACATGTATTTTAGTCTTTGCTCCTTTTTTTCCTTTCCTTCCTAACACTTTCTTTTTAATGAACACTTAATAAAGAGAGCATATGACTCCTATCCCAGACTCCCTGTACGCTTCTGAACTCAGGCCAAGATCCTCCTTATCGCCTTAGAATCTCAATGGCTTGGCACTCGTGCACCAATCTCAATCAACTCCTCTGACCAGTTGGCCCGAAGGAATGCCGTACTTTTTTTCATTTCTTGATAATGGTCTAAAAATGTCTCTTAAAATAGTTGAATGTTGGAAATTATTCTTATTTAGTAGGTTTTCTTTTCATACATGCTTTCACATTTGATTTAGTTTTTCTGTAAAACTGCCAGCATTTCTGACACAACTAATAAAGCAGGACTTTATGATCCCTCCAAACGCAACCTCGTCCCTTTGTTTTGAAATCAGTTATGCAAATTTTGACAGGTTGACCTCCTACCTCTAAGACACTTTGTTATTAGTGCCAAGATGTTAAATTCCACTTCATCCACTTTCTCGTCTTCTCTTCATTCTTTTTTCTCCCTCTTTGTTTTTTGGTGTTTAGTGTAAATGGCTGTCATGCTGCCTGTGTTTCAGGGTAAATAAAGGCCTGAGGGGGACATCTGTAAAAAGGGTTTTACTGATGTCACCCTTTTACACAAGAATTTCTTTTCATCATTGTCAGTCTATTTCTTTAGTTGAACCAGTTACCAATTACACATTGATTAGCCCTCACTTTTTGATTATGTAAAGGCTGAATTTAGCTGGGTAATTATACATGGCAAGCCTAGTTTATAGAGTAGTGCTTTCAAAAACAAAAGGTCATGCTGGATATTTTCATTGCTGCATAGATTACATTTGCCACATAAAGACATAAAACAAACCTTTTAATCTGACCAAATGTCTCAGATACACCTGATTTTAAAATGCTCCCAACGGATATCAGTTGCACACTGAATTTTATAGCAGTGTTTAACTATTTTTGCTTTCATATTTTTACACACTCCCACTGACTAGTGAAAATAAACCATCTCCTCTAAAGTACTTTTGCTTTGGATGGCGGTCACAGAGGAAAGCTAACAGTGGATTTCTTTCTTTCAGCTCTTGTAATGGCGTCTTGTTTATACATTTTCCTATTTCGTTACATCATTTTGAATCGGTGCAACTTCATAGCGGTGAAACTCGTGGAGGAATTGTGAATTTAACAGCCCGTGGAAGGTACTTATTGGGATTTGTTCGGTTGTTCACGCAGCACCACCTTTATTGCTTTTTTACAGTTGGTCCCCTTGCATCCAGTCTGCAGTATCTGTTTGGTTTTAGTGTTCAGTGGTGGAAAGGGGGACAGCATGGGAATGCCGATTTTCACCGTTTAGGAGAATCAGTTAACTATCCATCACACACAGATCGGATTACACTGACATGCTGGTTCCACACTACCGGTCATCGCTTCATCCAGACAGGTCTGTTTTCTGTCAGTGAGTGTTTAATGTCTCACTTTCTCTTTCTCCCCGTTTTTTTTCCTTGTTTGTGTGCGAGGGTGTGGGGTGGTCTCAGGAACCATTACACATTAATCTTCATAAAATTGTGAGAATGAAACCTTTTATTCATATACAAAAAAAACAACAACCCAAGACATACAAATAAAAACACAACATCCAGCAAGTAGCATACATTACAAATCCATTTAGCATGACATAATAAAAGTTTATTAGTGTCTATAAAACCAACAATCATGTATAACATTCCATATCACATAAACTAAGGCAGGGGCATACATTACAAAATCCATTTTTTATACTAAAAATTGTAACTACAAACCAACAATCATATACAACGTTCCACCTGTATATCACATGCTATATACACAGTCTGTAAGTTAAAAAAGATTGATTTCAGTACCAGAACCTCAAGGAAAGTCTACCTATTACTTGTTATGGGTGCCAGTGCCCAACGCATTAAGGCACACGTATTGCAATTGTGCATGCTTATTTATTCTTTTATCACATTGTAACATGGATAGCGTTGACGATGGTGTAATTTAACTACTCTTCTAAATGTGCTGGTTGTGCGTTGTAAGGCTGATACCATCAAAGAATCACAGATAGCAGTGTGGAATCACCTGGTGTCAGCATTTCGCTTCTATGATCTGTTAGTGAGAGTCAGATCTGATAGACACTAGCTTTAGTTAGAATAAAAGCTGACAGAGGATCTGATAGGGAGGCTAACTGTGGTTTCAGGGAGTGACAATCAGAAGCTACTGCAGCTGACTCAGCTGTTCCTGTGGGAATCAAAGCCATACTCTGCTGTCACACGCTATACTGAGCTCAACTGTCTCTGTCAGCGCAAACATACAGTTTTTTTCTGCCTGTACTGCTTTTCACAGCAGAACATCTCTTAAACAAACCTAAGATCAGACAGGTGAAATGTTCTTTCAACAGTCGTATCAAACACAACCCCCCCTCCCCCTCCTTGTGAAGTCTTCTCAAACCTCTGTGCCCTCGCGATGATAGATGATTCCTGTGGAGCTCAGTGTGGGATAGAAATGCCCACTGGACCCGCTGTACTGGCTCAGGATGGGGTTTGAGTAACCTAGAGAAGAGTGGTTGGGTGAGGAGGTGTGCACAGAGGGAGCTGGCACCTGTGTTACCCACTCTGGGCCACCTGAGTTAGGGGAGTAGTTGCTGAAGCTTCCTGGCTGTGTGGGTCTATGATGCCCATCTATGGGAAGGTTAATCTGCGACGGCCTGCTTAACCCATCAACCCCCACCTCGTTTGTTCCTCCCGTAGAAACTGTAGACATCTCAGCGAAGAAGCTGTTGAGACACGGTGTGGGACCTGTGAGGGAAGGGGAGGGGACCCTGTCTGGTGCTGGGGACATGTTGAGGGCAGGGTGTTTGGGGCTGCCTCTCTCACTGTCACCCGACTCTGGAGCCCCTGAACTGCCGTCACCACCGGAGAGGGAGTCAGACTTTCTCTTCCTTTTGCGGCGGAAGTTCCCGTTGTCAAACATCTTCTCACAATTTGGGTCAAGTGTCCAGTAGTTGCCTTTGCCTATAGGATGATATTCAGTTTTGATTAGAATTGTGGAAATGAAATACTCATATAAGCACTTGCTTACAGGAGAGAAGCATTCAAAGCACAACAATAAACAGAAAAAAGAAGTAAAAATGATTACCTGGATCATCCTCATCTCTTGGTACTTTTTTGAAGCAGTCGTTGAGGGAGAGGTTGTGTCTGATGGAATTCTGCCAGCCTGCTTTACTCTTGTTGTAGAAAGGGAAGTTATCAGCCACATATTGGTAAATCTGACTCAGTGTCAGTCTCTTGTCTGGTGCTCCGTGGATAGCCATGGCGATGAGAGCTGAGTAGGAGTAAGGGGGCCTGACCAGCTTCATCAAATCTTCTTGTGAGGGGAGAGAAAACCAGCTTAGTTCCCCTCCTGGTCCCCCTGGTCCAGGTGGACCCAGGTAAGGTCTCTGCATGCCATAGTGCTGAGGGACAAAGGGAGGCCCAGGATTACCGGGAGGCACGGTAGTAGACAGGTACGATGGTGTGCTGATCCCAGAGCTGTTGAACCAAAGGTAAGGGTTCGGGGATGAGGTGGCGTACTCGCTCAAGTCATAGGAGGTTGGAGTGGTGCGCTGAGGACTCGGCAGCGAGGGAGGAGGGTAGTAACAGTCGCCGTACATGCTGAGTTCAGGGGGCTCCTGGCCCAGGTTTGGGAACTGTGGGCCACATCGAGGAGGAGACTGGCTCTGGGTGTCAAAGGAAGACATTGTAACGCTCTTCTCTCCTCTCACCCTCTTCTTAACTCTTCACCTGCAGTTGTCCTTCCTCTCTATGCCAAACTCTTGAAGGTTTTTCCAAAACTCTTTTTCTTCTTCTGTCCTTTGTAGGTGTTTCAGTGTGAGCTCATTAAAATTGATTTTCTCTGCGCTTCAAAGTCATGGGCTACTCTTCTACACTCCTTTCTTGTCTGTTTGTCCTTGATGTCACCCGTCACACCTGCTTTATCTTTTTCCTAGGCAACGCCCCTTGCAGATTTTGATTGGTTGTCTTTTCAGGTGAGAAGTTTATCTGTTCCTCTCTCCTTTTTTTCCTGTTGTCAGCTCGTTCAGTCCCCCCAGGGGATTTGTTCACTGTCACTTAAACAAATTTCCACTCACGCTGTTAGTCAAAAACTGAATTAATTGATTGTGATTTTTTTTTGTTGTTGTTGGGGGGGTTGGGATTGGAGTTACACTATCCCTATATTTATTTAATTAAATAATCAATAAATGTTCCCATCCGTATGCTACTCTTCTTATGGACACGTTGCCATGAAAACTATTATTTACAGTAACAATTTGGCAAATATCTTGATTATTATTTCCATGGTTATTTAGTGTTGCCTTATCAAACATTTAGTAAAACACACTGGTCACATCTGGCATTTACATCCTCATCCAAGAAAAAGAAAAAGCCTTTAATCATCGTTTTCAGATCTATTCAGTTAGATCTGGGTCTGACAAAATCCTTTTCTAGAATCTAACTTTTGAGACACCTGCATCCTATTTCACTGGAAACAGTCAAAAGACATATTCATATATTCATTTCATGCAAATACCCCAAATTCTAACTTCTGGATAGTTTGTGTGAGCTCAAACTATAGGCTCTAAAAGGATATCTCAGTCCATATCTAATCTTAATCACCAAATGTTGAACATATCTGTCTGCTGCAAGTAAAATACAATCTAATTTTGACCAGTTTCAGTATCAATATAGCAACCAATAAAATCCACTACACTTCATCCAACAAACATATAGCTGAATCTATTTAGGAATGTTATAAATACGGGGCGATTTTGCAGGAATCAGATTTAGGCACAATTCTGTTTGTTTATGAGCGAATCTTGCATCCCGTGACGCAATTCAACAACTCCAGGTAAGGAGCTGATCTAATATCCAGTAGACGTTGGTTCTTAACATAAATGATTGCGGCGAATTCCTCACGAGCTGGCTCTAACGTCCCAGCATACAACACGGCATAGGCCTATATATTTTTTTATTTTCTATACATTAACTATATTTCACTTTAAATACTTACTATTCTTAACTTGAATAGTATTTTTAATGCAGGCACTTTGTAATTTGACTGTACTCCGTTCAATACTTCTTAACTAAAACCATTAGGTCGACGTTTGTCTGTGTAACTGTTTGTACTGAAAGACACAGATGAACGTTAATATGAGTACATCATTAAAGGCGCGTGCTCGGTTTTAGTCCTCATTAGCTTTCATTGCTAACACCGCAACCCTACTTTCTGCAGGTCAGTTATAAGTTGTGGTAAATTTTAGAGATTCCTAAACTTAAATAATACATCTTAACTAAAGTGAAATGGTGTTTTGTTACATCCTGACATAAAGCTGAGGAGATAGTACACTCGTTTGACACGACGCCCTCCATGCTAGCTTTTCAGAGGAAGATGTCGCTAACGCCAACATGATTTAAACGTACGCTTTGCTACCATGACGTGTAATCGGCTGGATGCCATTAATTACCCAACCTTCTTTTTGCGGAGAAGTCTTCATGAGATTCTCCTAACAGTTCATAAAAGCCATACACCTGTCTATGATATAGATGGCCGAGTCATCTTCTTTCCCCGAGCTTCCGCGGACCGGCAACGATATGTTGGAACTGAACAAGGATTTGGAAAGAATGATTGAAGACGTTGAGAATATTTCAGGTATTTAACTGTGAAACAGAGCGAGGCTGCGAGTCATGTTGTATAGGCGCCATCACTTTACAGTGGCGTGGAGGTGTGGTCACTGTCTGAAAGCTTCTTGTTTGGCCTCCTTTAGTGCAGCTGGCCTGGATGGCTTATGATATGGTGGCTCTGCGAACCAGCCCCGAGCTGGGAGCCTCAATGCGGAAGCTGGAGGAAGCCTTTCACAGATGCAGAGTCGCTGTGTGTGGAGACCCAAACCAGGAGCCAGGGATGGACCCTTGTCTTGAGACTGAGGCCAAAACGCATACTTAAATGCTATTTGTGTTGTCAGAGTTTTCAATTCAAAAGCTCTTCACAGAGATGAAGCAGTTTAACTATGATTGTTCTGTTCACGTTAGAGTGACTCGGTGTCTTTGTTGGACCGCTGCATTGACATAAGACGTTTTATTCATTGCTCATATTGGACACTTGGTGTTTGGATGCCCTTCATATGTTTTTTTTTGTCAAGGTTTAATGTTTTCTGATCTGTGTAGGCTGCTTGGTTAAATAAAGACATTTAAATTTAAACAAATTCGTGGACAGTTCGTTTTTATAAGGAAAAAAAAACTTTTCTGTTTTTGACAAAAAGATTAGTTCATTTAAATTTAAACAAATTCGTGGACAGTTCGTTTTTATAAGGAAAAAAAAACTTTTCTGTTTTTGACAAAAAGATTAGTTCATTTAAATTTAAACAAATTATTATGTTGTTTCTGTTTGTAGATTTACACTAAAACCTTTCCCTTGTCCTAATATGATTCAATTATTTGCCCTCCGTTGGAGTACAACAGGTGAAATTAGTTTAACTTCTGTCAGGTTTGGGTACAGTTTAACATTGGTTTCTAATCATTATTTAGATGGAAAACGCAGAGAGGGAAGCAGAAGGAGCCATCTCCACCGCCTGCGTTGAGCTGGAAAACATCCTGAGAGGGCTGGACTCCTTGTCTAACAGCATGGATCAACTAGCATGTACGTATGAGTGTAAATCTCATTCACTTTACACCCCCAAGACGTCGAACAGCATCCGTTTTCAGATATGCAAAGCATAGGACGAAACTGCTGCCATGGATTTGAAACGTGATAGCTAAAACTGGATTAGTGGATACTCTGGCTTAGCCGTGTTTGTAGGTATAAGCACCATCCAGACCTACATGAAGTTTTTCAGATTTTGCTTTGCTGATGGCTAGATAGGAGCAACTGAAGAATTTCACACACACACACACACACACACACAGTTGTCTATCAGGCCATCTGATGTGAGGCATTATGTAGCAGCTTTTTTTCTGCCACAGGGGACAGCTGTCTGGGTTATAACTGCTCAGTTGAACGGCTCAAAGCCTGGAAACAAATAATTAAGGTTTGATGTACATAGCTGGATACATGGCAGGATTTTTGAAACTGTGATACACTTGAGCTTTTGTCCCCTCCTGATTCTGATATATATACATAATCTGTACCACTTTGTAGTGAGAACAATTAAGTTTGTGATAACTTGGTATTAACTCCAATCTGGAATGTGAAGCTTAAATCTAGTTTTCCTGTTTAAACACATTCTGTTTTAGCTTGTTTTTCAGTGCATTTTGGAACTATTTACTCCAATTTTCAATGAACTGGATATTATAGACGCATGAGACACTCTTTATTTGTTTATTATTGCGCAGTTGGAATACAGAAACATACCTGACTTTTAGTCAGACTGACATGAAATGCTGATGCTATTTGAAATAACGGGAGAAAATAAAGAGAGAGGCATAGTGAATATATGTATACTGTTACATTTATTTTTTATTTTTCTCTCAGGCCATTTGGTCTTAGGTGAATTAGCAGTTGGTTTAGACCTGAGGCAGTTGTTACACAAGATATTTTCTTTCGACTGACAGTGCGAACCCATCTGAGGCAATGCGATCTGATCGTTTGTGTTGGCCACCCTGACAAGCTGGTGTTTCTCAAGAAGATCCCAGACGTATTGAGGCGGCAGCCCCCACCTGGACCTGAAACCGAGGAACAGATGTAATGCTGTGTGTCTGCAGTGCACAGTTTAGGAAAATATACATGCATTCAGCCATGTGAAAGTCTTTCTTGTTCTCTTATTCTGTTCACTAAGCATAGTAAAGGTAGCCAAAAGAGTGATTGCATAACAATGACCATTGAAATGGCGAAAACTGTGACTGTGATTTGTTCAGATGCATTTAAAAAAAGACCTTGAATAAGTTACATGTGAAAATTAGCATGTAGGAACACACGGACGCGAAACACCCACGTTCCGCCTGGTGCCGGTGCCGGTGCCGGTGCTGGTGCTGGTCAGAGTCCCGCAGGGTGCAGCAGGCAACACTGGGGCTGCTCTGTGGAGCTCGGGTGTGCGGCATCAATGAGCAGCAGCGGGGTGTGTGTGTGATGGTTAATCATCTCCTTCACCCCCGGGAAACTCTAAAGCATAGCAACACACACTGAAGATGACAGGGACCTAATGACGCAGCGCAGCACAAGTCAGCATCAAACTCTCCCTGAGGCACGCTGTAACATGTGAAGTTTTCAGTTGAGTCTGAATGAGTGCGCAGAAAAGATTTCTCTTTCTCAACCCCGTTGTTGACAACGTCATCCTTTTTTAGTTTACCTCGGTGTTCCTGAGGCCATTGCCGAGCAGGTAGAAGTTGCCTTGGTTACGGATCCTAATGTTGTAAACCTTGCCTTGATTCAGAAGCATCAGGGTGTAGGGATGCTCGGTTGAGCCGTTTATGCTGTCCCTCACCACAAATGCTCCGTCCTTCGGGATACAGAACCACACACACACACACACCCATCACACCACTGATTTATCCAGTCCTGTAAGATAACGGCAGCTTGTTCACGTGCACTTTTTTATATCTTTGTGCATGCTATAGAAAGAGGGATGCGGCGCTATACCTTGTTCACCTCTCTGAGGGTGGCTTCGGCTTGCTGTCTGCTTACTTTTCCTCCGTACCAGCTGGCATCCAGATCCTGGATTCATCATGATAGAAGAGAGAGTTTCTGCCTATTCTGTTGCAGCAGAAAATCTGTTTCTTAAATGAGAATATCTGAAAGATGTAAGGCATCTAATTCCAGTTAATCAGAATTTTTTTTCTTTGCAGTCATGGCAGTTCTCAGGTGTATTTTTTTTAACAATACCGCCATCTGCTGTTTAACCTCTGAAAGTGCCCACGGTGTGTAACAATAACCATAGCTCCACTGTTGTGTCTTCTTTTAATGAGCAGGAATGGAGACTGTGGCTTCACCTGTTTCCGTCCCAGTACTGATTTATTCTCCTGAGCAGGTTGTGTTGGCACCAGAGGTGCTGGAAGGAGTTTACTCATCCTGGGAAAGGAGAAATAAAACACCACGTAATTGAGAAAGGAGGGATAATTGCAATAACCAGAGTAGAGCAAACTGAACTCATATATTTTTGACGCTGCGCTACCTGTTGGACACATCTGTGGGCCGATTGGCTCGTGGTGGAAGGAGCCTGCTGGCAGATGAGCCAGGAGCCACGGCAACACCACCCTCTTGTGGACATTAGTGATGATTGGACACAGACATGTACAAGATTTTCACAGCAATCAAACATAACATGTAAAGCTGCACCTACCTAATTTTGGACCAGGCCACTGAGATGGGTCGGGTAGTTCAGGCAACATCCTGTTTCTTTTACACTCAGAATAGTGAGCTGGAATAAGGAAAACACGGTTCAGATCATTTGCTGTTCGGGTTTTACTTCATCAGGAAAAAAATCAGTGTTGGCATCAATGAATCAGATTCTACTGGAAACAAGAAATGTGCACCCACTGGGCACTTTGAACGGTCTTGGAGATATGTGGTCAGTTCCCTTTGAGTGAGGTTGTGGAGGTTTCGAGCTCCTTTCTGTAGGGTACGGAAACAATTTTACAGTTATACAGTCAAAACCTAATGATTCCTTCAGATGTTTTCGCGTGCATTTGCAATTCTGTGTGCACAGCTGCTGTCATAGCTTCTTTCTGTTACCTCTGCGACTGTCCTGAGCTTTCACGTCTCTCTGCGGTCTAGGCGGCTTCGTTGGGTGTGCGAAGGCCTGCGGCATGCAGCCGCCCTCAAGGGCCTGTCCGCCGTGTTTGTTCTCAGCTGTTTGGAGCTCAGCGAGGGCACAGATGTAGTCCTCCCCATCTTCCTCCTGGTCAGGCCCCTCATAGATATTATCATTTTCACTGTCCTGAGCACAGCAGAGATAAGTTACACAAATAATAACAACAACAACGATGACTCAAAAACTCACATCACAGAGGCAGTACTGTTCCCGTTATGTACTACATATTGAGTTACTTAAAGTAGCTTAACTGACGTGCATATATTGGACTACTTTGGAGTGTCTGAATGTATTTGTAAGAAGAAGAAGAAAAAAAAGTAGCATTTCACTCACAAACTCATCAGACTCCCAAACTTCTTCATTCTGTGAAAATGCTTAAGGAAAATAAATGGTGAAAAGTTCACTTGGGAAGCATTTGTACCTGACTTTAGAGGTTTAGTTCAACTGAAGTGTCCGTTACCTTGCACAGGATGTGCCTCTCTTGTAGTTCTGCGCAGAGAATAAGGTGTTGTGGTTGGTTACACATTCAGTTCCGGCGCTATAAATAAAAACTGTCGACTTACTTTGCATTAAAGGTCATCCTCTGCGCTCCCTTGTTGATTTCCCTTTGAATATTTGCAAGTATTCTATAAAGATGCAGAGGCAGACGGTCGGTACAATAAAAAAAAAAAAGTTAATAACCCACTTGGGGTTACTGTGCCGCTCTTGACTGGTTTCACTTCACTTCAGACTTACGGGACAGAGTGGCGAGGGAACACTTCAAGCTCTTGCTGCTTCATATGCTGGAAGATGGAAACGTGGTGCAAATTAGAAAACCTGTTACAGAGAGCGTTAAAGAATGACAAAAACTCAGAGAGGGTTAAAACTTACGTACCATGAACTTTGCTCCAGTTATACTGAACTTTAAAACGACTCTGTCACAGCTGGATAACTGAAGCTGAGAGGGTTTGGAGAAGAAGAAGAAGAAGAAGAAGAAGAAGAAGAAGAAGAAGAAGAAGAAGAAGAAGAAGAAGAAGAAACACTAAATACTCCAGTGTGTGTACACAGTTATGAGGGGAAATGAATTCATCAGCGCTGATCAGGGCGTACGAACGGATACATTATTAATTAGCCTCAACACTCGATGTTTCACACAAGAAAACCATGTTTTCTGCAAGAGTTCCACGTGGTGTAGTTGCAAGGCTGCAGAGATATTTGGCAACAAAGTGACTGGACAACATATTAAAAAAAAGTCTTTCTTCTCGGTAACTGCCACGAGTCTTCTGTCAGTTCCTTGATTTATGTATTTTTTTTTCCAAACCAGCTGTGCTGAAGCAGCAACCACGGCCTCCTAGAAGCTGTCTAACCGGTTTCTTGCCTTCCCCTCAGTGGGAATCTCACGTTTGAGAAAAGGCTTACGAGGTCTCTGTAGGATTTGGGTCAGACGATGAAAGGGGCCTGGGTCATTATTCGGGCCGGTCGAAAAAAAAAAGGGGGGGGGGGGGGGGGGGGTATTTGGAGCCTAAAAGTTCTGATCTTATTGAGCGCTCCACACTTCCATCTTGTACCACTACTTGAAAGGATGTTGCTTCGATTGCTTAAAGCCGAAACATTCCAACCAGCTCATTCTATCAATAAAACCTTTAATAAAAATGTTTTTTTTTAAATGCCCCTGAGCACTTCCCGTTCAGTTTTTGACCATACACTTCTTGTAATTCTTGTGACTAATATATTTGATCGTCTGATGGCCACATCTGTAAAGTTTAGCCACTCAAAATGTGTTTAATCTGTCTGAGAGGATTTTTTTTTAGTTTTTATGCCCACGCTACCCGAGTTAATAAAGCTACTTAACTTTCTTTAACACCTTGGATAGAAGGTATTAATCACCTAATTGCAGATCTAACAAGCATTCGAGGTTATATGCTAGCTGGAAATGACAAGACGGTCATCATATTTGTATGCTCACACACTGTGTTTCCATACACCTTGTATGGCTCTGTAAAGACACTTCTTTTTTTTTTTAACATGTCTGTCTGTTCGAAAATAGCAAAAACCGAGCACGACTCACCCTTCTCATGTAGTCTGCTAGACTTTGTGGATTCCATCCCATCACCTCCTCTGCAGAGGGAACATTGGTCAGACTCATGATTGTTTCCTTTAAAACGAAGGGTTCACCGGGATGTGCGCTTCACCCTCGACCTGCCTTCTGAAATGAAAAGGAGAATGACCACTTTGCACAAGAGCATCTCTTGCGTCAAAGAAACAGAAGGTTTTAGTGGTCATAATGAGTTCTAACTGAGACATGCTCTCATTGCAGACTTAGACTGTTTCTAAACATAGAGGCTTGCTCATTTCCTTTCACACACCATGCAGCGTAGGTGATGGCCGGTATGCTGGTAGTGCAGTGTGTGTTCTAGTGTGGACTGCAATGTTATTGTAATGTCTCCTAATGAGGCTTAAACTGCTTCAAACCTGGCTAATTCCAAACAAACTGGGCTAGCTTGTTGCCGAAGGTGTGGATAATGGTGGCATAAATAGCACCAGAAACGGATGTCTGTTGCTTCTTGGCGATGTGGGTTTTAAATCGCATTGTGACATCGTACGTCTTTCTTTTCCTAATTTGTAAAAGATTGTAGCTTGTGCTGGATATTGTTTATCCCAGCTGCAGCCTGTCCTGCGGTCAGGCCTCCTGGTATCTCACACCCAGGTGACAGAGGAGGGCAGCAGGGAGAAGAAGTGATCAATCACACTCAGATTCTCACGGGCCCTCAGGCCTGTCTGGGTGAATACATGAGTCCCCCTGGGGGGTCCTTGTGGAGGACCCCCCCCCCCCCCCCCCCCCCCCCCCCCCCATACACACACACACACACACACACACACACACCTACCCCTCTCTGTTTTCCTCCTCTAGTCCTGATTAGGGAACATACCCCTCCCACAAAAGACACAGCACTGCCACTGTGGAGGAGGCATGAAATGCAGTTCACTTATAAAGCGCTTCACTTTTGTTTGGGCCCCTTTAAGATGGTGTTAAAATAATAATAATAATAATTAAATACAAATTTTGAGAACTTGCAAACAGTATAACTGCAGAAGTTTTTGGAATGAAAATTGAATTTGGTGGTGTTAGCCCGATTCTTTCATTGGAAGCCCAAGAACAAGCTGGAGAAATCTTAAGTTAAACAAAATATTTATTGGTGGTCACAAGTCAAGTATCAGCGCTGCACTCGGAGAGACAGAGTTCTCACATCCGACCAAGCGCCGATATCCGGAAACATTTCATATTTATGTTCACCTTTAGGTGAGGTTGTACCTACTGTACACTCGACAACGTATCATTGAACATTTGCTAGTGATGTGAGCAGATGACGAAAATGAGCACCATCTTCGTCATGTTCTTTGGATGTGACAAACAATGTGTGTGTGTGTGAGTGTTGTTTCAGGCATCTACTGTACCAGACCTATCTGACCTAATAGAGACGCTTTATCTGACCCATTTTATCCCGCTACGTCATCTTAAAGTCTTGGACATACATTGCGTTTGTATGAGCAGAGTGTAAACGTACAAACTAGGAACATAGATTATTTAGTGAACTACAGAAAATGAATACATAAAGTCTAAGAATAAAGCCAATTTATAACAGTGGGGCTATCAGTAGATGCAGGGTCTGTGCTGGGGCTTCATATGGGACCAGTGTGGGACCAGTGTGGAACTAGTGTGGGACCAGTGATGTAGTCAGCTGAGAGCGGAGATAAGGGGCGGATAAAGGTGGAGTGAAACCTTCATTAAAACACAGCAGGACACCATGGGAAACATCCTCAGAAGTAAACAGACAAAAGGAAAGGAATCCAATGTAATTATTTACTTTGTTATATATCTGTTTATTTTTTTTAGGGTGTCACTTCTGTAGCCAGGGACTGACTTTAATCCGGTTTACTGCATTTTTATCCTTTTCTTTAGCCTTTTACAAGTTTTTGCAACCAATTATGTTCCTTTTGCAGGTCTGTGTGACCATTTGACAACGTTCCATTGTTTTGTGTGCTTATTTGTGTGTTCACTGTAGATGCTTTTGTTCTTTTGAATCTGCCATATACTCTATTCCACAGTAACTGATCTGCAAAAAGAGTAAAACGGTCCTCTTGCAAGCCCCCATCTCTTATAAACCCCTCTCCCTCAAATGCCTCCCAGGCACAGACCCCTTAAGAAGCTAATATCCATGCCATCTCTCATTTAGCTGAGAACCTGGCAGATTTATGGCACGTCCAGCTGAGAGGAAGATTCTTGGAGATGCAGGGGGTAGAGGACAGAAGGAAGCGCATGAATGGCTCCTTCAGGCCAGTGGAGGGAGATAAGAATCCTCCGAGAGCTAATTACCTTCAAATGAATGAGATTAGAAATTAACTTGCTTTCAATGAGGAAGGCGAGTCACGATTATTCTCATATACACTCCAACTGGACCCAGTTTGTTGAGTAAAACAAGCATCTGTCATCTCCCAAGTCGTCTCCCATTAGGCTTTGATGTATTGCGTTACATTTGCATTACCTGTGGGACGCGACACAGGCTGGAATAGTCGGTGCTGAACCCCATTATCAAGCCAAATATCTTCTTCTAGAGGTGGAAATACTTCCCTAATTTGTCTTTGAAAGCCTCCGCGCTCTTTGAATGAAGTCAATACACATGGACATCAAAGTGACGGTGGATCAACGCTGGATCGACACCTTGGTCAGGCGTGAGCTGCGCCATGTTAGCCGTGTAATCCTGTGTATTCAGCTCATTCGTATTCTAATTTGTTCGTTCTGACAGTGGTTTGAGCGGCTGGGGGATTTATTATACAGAATAATTAAGTCTCCCCGAGTTGTTGATTGAAATACGACCTGACATTGTCAGTGTTTCATTCATATTCTTTTTTTTTTATTATTATTATTTTTTTTGTTAATTAAACAAAGCAAACAGCATTCATAAATATACATTCCAGTGTTTATATAAGAAGACATTAAAACAAAGAATGAAAAGTGCAAGTATAGCTATAGACAGATTACAGATGCATATAAAACTTTTTTTTTCTTTTTTTTTTCATTTGGGTCCACGGTGTCTCCGTTTTGGACCGTACCCGTCCCCGCCGTCCCTCCTGGCGCACACGTGCTGGACTAGAACCTGAGAGCAGTCCTCGCAGTTCACCTTGCAGCACCAGTGGAACTTGCAGTTGCAGCTGCTCACCACCTCCGTGCGTCTCTCCTCCACCCTCAGGCCGCAGTCGTGGCACAGCCTGCGGCAGCTCCTTCTCTCCCACTGGGTCAGACCGTCCCCGTGCTGCACGCACTCCCGGCCCTCCGTGCCGTGGAGCCCCAGACTGGCGTTCTTCTTGCAGTAGTCCGGGGAGTCCTCCAGGTAGATGAGCTCCGTCTGGCCGATGCTGCCGAACGCTTCCACGATGGCTCCTCGGTTGTCCGCGCTGTTGCCAGCCCTCTCGCGCTTATTGTCCACGACCAGCTTTTGAGCTTGACTGTGTTTGACCTTCAAGTAATTGCCAATTTCTCTAAAATCGGACAGCTGTGTCCAGCAGGTTCGGACGCTGCAGCTCTCGGACATGCCGTGGCATCTGCAGATGCGCTTCATCGTTTCCTTCACGGCCTGTTGGAAAATAGAGTTGATTATAGGGTACTTAAAACTTGTTTTGGGGATTAATACTCGTGGTGTGGAAATAACTTGCCTGCCGTCCAGCTGCGTTGTTGTGCAAGTTGACAGCAGCCCTGGAGTCCTGCCCTGTCTCCTGCGCATCCACGAACAGTTTGGAAATCCTCTCTCCGAAATCCACGTTATCGCTGCAGCCACCCCATAACCAACCTCGACCGCCTGCTCACAAGTTGATAGTAAATCAATATGATCCTTTAAAAGGAGGGGCTATCACAGGTTTGGTTAATATTTTTCATCCCCAGATAGGGCCAGAGTATATAGAGTATATTTTTCTGCGAGCCTCACCAATTTGCCCATTATTTGACACGTCGCAGCCACAGTTTTCAAGGTCTCCCATACTACAGTTTCTGGTCAGAGTGTACATCACTCCTGCTGCACTGATGGCATGAACGAATGACGTCTCTCTGGTGGCTGTAAAGAAGAGGAAATACATATAAAGCATAGGTGTAAAAGGGGAGGGCTAATATTTATATATGCAGAGAATTGCCTGCAGTAATGACCCCATAAAAATGACCCACTAACTGCCATGTAAACATGTGCTGCAAATAGTTGTTTTGCAGAAACGTGTGTGATATTTTAATTTTCCTCGTGGATCTGTTCCCGTATATTTACACCATGCCCACAGAACTGGAAATGAATGATATAAAACCTACCCAGTCTAAGTCCTTTCAGCTGGGTTGCACTTTCGGGACAGTTCCATCTGTCCCACGCAAACTGGTGTTTGCACTCCTCAATCCCACTCTGCGTGCCCACCTGCACGCTTCTTGCATAGGTGAGATAGGCCTGGAGAACAGGGAGTCAATTATTTTCTGATCCTGTGTCTATCCCTGACATCTTAGTTCAATCAGAGCAGTTGTAGGCTACAATAAACCTGGTGGTAGCCTACCTTTGGTCCCGTCATAAGAAAGTTACTTGCGACCCTGAGAGGAGGAACAAAATATGACTTAGTTATGAGTGCACTTCTTAATCAGATGAATACAAAGTTTATATATTTACGTCTTACCAAGCATGTCCCGGGTAAGTGTTGGATAGCAGAAACGGGAGCCAAAATAATGAGAGCGCCATTTTGATCTGCAGCGTGGAGATGTTGGTATTTTGGCCCGGTGAGCAGCAACTTTCCCTTTTATTTGTATTGAGGAACAAACGGAACTCTTGTTCTTTGTTCCCAAGGCCAGAGAAAGCTGATTGGGCGACTGGTTCAGGAAACGCCTCTATGCGCACTTCAAAGGATGGCGTTTCTTTCCCAAGGCTGTGTGACAGCAGGGCACCAAAATAATGGAATCGGAATGTTGCGATTGACAGATCGGACTGAACTTTGTATATTGTAGAAAAAATATTTATTATGTAACACTTTCCATCAAAAATAAGTATAAAATTTGATACATTTCACACATTGGAGAAGTCCAGCCCGCAATAAATCAACCAAGCATCCATTTAACTCAAACTATGTGCTTGGCTTGGAGAGTTAGGTCTTTGAGAACACAATTTGATTCATACACAGAATCCAGTAAATAAGATAAAAGTGCAATTAGAGGCTTCTATCAATGTGATACTTAAGAATGAAATGGGCATTCTTAATATTGATCAAATTATCTCGTGAAATAATGTCTCTGTGTTTGAGAAGTCCATACTCCATGCAACAAATGGAATCAGTGTCGGCGTCCAGACTGTCTGCGCTTCGTTTTATTATGCTGATGCTTTTTTCTCCCACCTTCTTTTCGCGTGCAGTAGTATTTAGTGACTACTTGAGTGCATTTTTCGCACTTGACTGTGCAGCACCAGTGAAATTTGCAGTTGCAGCTGCTGACGACCTCAGTGCGCCTCTCCACCACTCTGAGGCCGCATTCAGAGCACAACCTGCGGCAGCTCTTCCTGTCCCACTGGGACGTGTTCCTATCGCCCTTCAGGCACTCCCGTCCATCTGTGCCCTGCACTCCCAAGCTCCGGTTCTTCAGGCAGTAATTTGGAGAATCCTCCAGGTGAACGAGCTCCGTTCTAGCGATACTCCGAAAGGTGTGCGCGATGGCGCCTCGGTTGTCTGCGCTGTTGCCCGCTCTCACCGGCCTTTTGTCCATCTCCAGCTTCTTGGAATGTTTGTACTTCATCTTCAGATAGTTGCCCACCTCTCTGAAGTCGGCCAGCTGCATCCAGCAGGTTTGGATGCTGCAGCTCCCAGACACTCCGTGGCACTTACAGGCTTTCCTCAAGGTCGCCTTGACTGCCTGCAAGGGAGTGGAAGTTAGATGGATGTGAACACGCGCGTAAATGCCACTAACCAAAACTTTTCCGGGCTCAAAGACAGCTCTTTCCCCACACTGACGTGGGTTCTCTTGAAATTTTTAATGGTGCCACACATGAGCCACTGATTCGGATCTCACCAGTCTGCCCGCCTCGTTGTTGTGGAGGTTCACTGCTGCGCGAGAGTCGTGCCCATCTTCGAGCGAGTCCACAAACTGTTTGGAGATCTTCTCACCAAACGCCACATTGTCACTGCAGCCTCCCCAAACCCACCCTCTTCCACCTGAGAATGGCAAACAAAATGTTATTCATTTGTACAAAATGGTAATCCAGTTCAGGTAGTTCAACTTAGCAGCAGATGGGAAACTCATCGGCATATACCTGTCTGTCCGATCCTGGAGTCGTCGCAGCCGCAGTTATCGAAGTCCCCCATGCTGCAGTTCTTGGTGAGGGTATACATCACCCCGGCGGCGCTGATGGCATGTACAAAAGACGTCTCTCTTGTGGCTACAAATTGTGACAGGCAAAGCAAACATCAACGTGTTATTTATTATTCGATTTGACACCACAGCTGCGTAAAAGCGCTTTTCGTGAATGCGCCTCAGGCGACCACCAGTACCCCCAAAAACTGCATCCTGAGATGACTTTCATTCACTTTTGATTCTTACCACTCCTAAGGCCGTTGTGTGTGGACAACTGGAGCGTGCTCTCCGGACAGTTCCACTTCTCCCAAGCGAACTGGTGTTTGCACTCTTTTATTCCACTCTGTGCTCCCATTTGCACACTGCTGGCATAGGTCAGAAACGCCTTGGGAGATAAAGCAAAGGGTGGTGTTGTTACATTCACCTCATAAAGAAAAAAAACATTATTCATGATTTTTCCAAGCAATAAAACATCATTGAAGAGGTTTTACGCATAATTTATGAAGAAGTACCTTTGGTCCAGTCATGAGGAAATTGTTCACCGTCCTGTTGAGATAATACAAGATCACGTTAATTTCATTACATAAAAAGTAAACAGAAATACAGCATTATTTCAAGAGCAATTCTTCCAAAGTAAGCGACATACCAAGTGGTTGCAGGCTGAAAATGACAGAGCGTGGCCAGAGCTGTGAGAAGGTTCAGTGGTCCCATGGAGGCCCGCTTGTTGTATTCCAAATGTGTGCAGAGAGAGAGAGGGGAAGGCAACTGATGCTGCTGCCCCGCTCCACACTGATGATATTTATATGGTCTTGCCCCTCTGATTGACAGATTTGTCCTGCAGGTAACGTTCCACTGTGAAAATGCGTCAACGACAACATTAATTGCTGCCTCCTATAGACAAATAGGAGCCGTCGGTGCATAAGTGCACTTCAAAGACGGGACGCAGACGGTTAAACAGCCCCTCATTCATTCACCTGTCGTTCCCAGGCTCTAATTCTTATATGCTTTTCCCACGAATTGAAGCTTTTGCAGATGCTCATTATGTGCAGCGGCCAATAGAGAGGTTAAATAAAACCACTAATACATCCTGTATTAATTTAATTTGATGTTTAGGATATGGAAACATATACATAAAGCTGAGAATATTACAGTGAGCCAGGGAGGCGAATGCAAGCATGCACACAAAGGTCATTGCAGACAAATGCCATCACTAAGACAGTAAAACTTGTTCGTCAACATATTACATTAGGGGGGTCATATAAGTATTAAATACAGTGATATACGTTTAAAAAATGCAGTAGTGAATACCGCCGTGAGGCTTCTTGTGCTGTTGAAACGTTTGGGAAATGGCACCGGTGCCCCAGGGGGACACACAGCGACTACAAAGCATTAAAGCGTTTCATGGGTGACCCCATATAGTCATGTAAATACTGCCTCACACATTGGCGAAATTGGCATCGCCATGATAATAGGATAATAGATGTTTTCCTGGGAAACAACTTGGTGTGAAAACAGTCTGGAATTTACAAGAGCATAAACACACTGGAGCTTTTGTTTTAGGCATAAAACCGAAGTGCTGTGTGGTCACTCGTGTTATTGTGACTTTGGACCACAATAAAGAACATAGCTATATGGGGTATAAATAAACTGATAATTATTCCCTTTTTTTTTTAATAGAAATAGTCAATTCGGTTCAACCACTTTAAATGGATTTCACCATTTTCACAATCACCATCATCCACTGCCAGTTTCTGTCGTTTCATACTTTTGCTGTGATTTAATGCGAGAGAAGTTTAAGTTAAGTGATTAACGTGGCCGATTTTTCAAAAAATTAAATCGTTTACACTTGTCAAATCCCCTCTAAGCCACTCAAAATCCTTTAAAACGACAATTCACTCAGCGCGCAGGACAATAGCGGGGCGGCTGGGCGAGGTCCTCCACACAATGGGGGAGAGCTGAGGGTGAGGATAATCTCTACTAATTAGATATCACTCACATTCATTGTCGAGAAAGACTGAAACCCAGAGCCCCTCAGCACAAGGCTGAGAATCAGTTGTGACTACTTCGTAATTTGCGCTTAACTGAGGGCTCCTTTAACGGTTTTAATAGGCTAATAACAGCAGACAATAGTTTTCTATCCAACTGGGCGTGCGTCAGCTGCGTGAGTGCTGCACGTCTCATAAACATCGAAACTGACCAGACAAACCACGTGAGTTGTTAGGTGGCACTTGTGTTTTTATTAACTTTTTCTAGTCCATTATCAGTTATTCGTTTGTGCGTCGAAGTGAATCCCACCGTTGTCCACAACACCGTGAAAGTAGCTGCACGTTCGTGAAAAAACACCTAAAACACATTTGAAAAGCCATCCGACCGCCCGGGGAATGTTGATTTATGGCGAAGTGAGAGAAATGGAGCACTAAAGGCTCGGGAGGTGACGGCTTTGACAGGCCGAGGCAGGGTGGCAGGAGTGGAGACGCCAGTCAGCCACACCAGCCGGCCGGAGAGTTTGGGTTTCAGATCAGTTCGGCAAATCACATTTTATTGTCTGATGATTAGCTCTTGTCATGTAATTCGATGATAGATAGTCATAAACAAGTAAAAGGCTTTAAAACAACAACAACAACACGTGCATATTTTAAGCTGTTGTATCGTTCAGATTTAAGATAAACATTTAACATTTGAGAGCGTGATGCAGCCTCTGACCAAACGTTGCCTCTTATTCTATGTTTGTCATGTAATGATCAATTGTTCCTCTCAGGTCAAGTAAAGTCAGCAAGTTAAGTTTCTAATGTTGTAGAGGGATAACCCTTGTTCCAAGGGAGCTGGGTTGAAACTGCCATTCTTTTTTTTTTAATTATCAAAATATATTCAAATAACTGGAAAAGTTTTGTAAAGCTAAACAGGAATACCTCGTAGAATGCCTCAGGAGTTGATAAGCAAAGAAATAGCTTCCTATACAGACTGAGTTTATCACAAATGGCTCAATAATTCAAGATCGATCATTCATCATTAATGCACAGAGATTATGTGCAGAGATTCAGAGAGCTGGCAGTACTGAAGTAACAAGGCCAAAACAACATTACTGAATAGCTGTGGTTGTTGAGCCATAAGGCAGCAATGCATTAGATACGGATACAGTTCTGTTGTTAAAATCCCTGCATGGGTGTAGGGACACATCCGCAAACCGCTGCCACTGATAGATAGATAGATGGATAGATAGATAGGTAGATACTTTATTGATCCTGAAGGAAATTCAAGCTGAATTTCACTGAACACAGTTGGTAGCTGTATCCACAAATGGAAATTAAAATCAGATTAAGATTAAGATTAAGTTAAACGCACAGTGCAAAAGAAAAAGGGATTTATGAAGAAGATCCAGGCCATATCTTGCCTGAGCCCCAGTTCATTAAAGGTGTATTTTTTACATCTATTTGTGCACTTTTAAGTTGAAACTGTCCTTTGGTGAGTGTTGTCCCAGACTGAGATCAGATGGCCCAGCTGGCTTGTTCTCAGCACGCAGCCGATAATAAGATGATGAAAAACCTTTCGCTTCCAAAACTACAGAAATTCAGTCTCCTCAGTTCTCAAACACAAACGGTGTTGCTAGGTGAAGGGGTCAAGCAACTGGATGTTAAAATGCTCCTGTCACCTGCCATCTATCTCATGCAAAATGCATATATTAAGAAAAAGAAAAACGTGTTTGAGTTCCGGCATTTGATATGATGTCTCTCGAGAGAGAGTTTTCATTTAAATTTAGTCTAAAAGATTTGGAAATTGTTTCATTTTTATTGATGGTTGACAGCACAGCAATGACAGAAATATGTGTGTGTATTTGAAATGGTTGATTTTCAGTTTTGTGGTGAATATGTACATTTTCATGTTTGTCCACCTTTAACAGAAGCCACACGGAGCGCATGTTTTGCAGACACACTGAAGTAAAACTGATGTGGTTTATTCATCTCTCATCGACACGGAGACTTTGGGCCTTGGTCAGCCAGATGGGAAGGTGATACGAACTGTCCGTTACGATCCGGTTGCACATTTATTGTAACTGTCCACGTCTGGTGACTGCATCGTGTATGTGGCTTTGTAAATGTATTCATTTCCAGAATCGTACAGTATAAATAAGACAGAATGCACTAGAGGACTGTTGCCATGTCTTCGTATTTATTTCATAAAGAAAAGTAAAAAGCTCATTAAGAAAACATCCCACATGTGTTGACTTTGATTGCCCCCGTGTCTGTAGACTGCCCCCACCTCCCCGTAGCCTGGATGTCTGCCTCCCTCTCTGTGTTACATCACTACACCACTCCCCAGTTTGGCAATGTTGGAGACATGTTAGCTATAGGCTAACGGTACAAGGCAGGCACCCAGGCTGAAGTTTTCAGAATGGTAAGAGAGCCCCCATGTGAGGATGCCAAATACCCTTATAGCACCCCAGAGAGCTCAAGAGCACCCTTTTCTGAAGACAATGTAAGATATTCAAATACTGTGATGAATGAAAGGAAAGTGCTTTTTTTCTGTGGCATCTCAGCTCCTTTTCTTCGTGCGCTCCAGTCAAGGTGTGGCATCGCCTTTCCTCTCCTGCTCGATGGCTGGAAAAGAAGAGAAAGACAGAGTGTTGGCAGGCTTGTGTTGCAGTGAACATGGGAGAGGGCATTTGCTGTATATCCCGCTGATGTTGCAGCTATTTGATTTTTTTTTTTTTTTTTTTTGCTGCTGCTCTGCTTGCTGAGCATGTTTGAAAGTGATGATGAGTTGGTACTGACAGGAAAATGACTGCAGGGGATCACGGGACCTGCTCATAAAGACACACACGCACACTCGGGGGACACTCACTCTCTTTGGTAGGCAGAGGGTTTTTCTCTTTAGTCTCCGTCTTCTTCAGCTTCGTCTTGTCGAAACGGGCGATCTCGGTCATGTCAGGCTTGTCAGACATTTTGGCTGTGAATGAGGAGGAGACAAATCCATGAGCGCAGGGCTTTGACCTTTCCCGTCAAGCATCAGATTGATAATGCAGCATGACATAATGCGCAGCAATAGACTACAATTCAAAACCAGTCTCCGAATTCGAAAAAGTCGAAAAAGAGATCCATCAGTCTTTGTCTGACATGTAGCATGTTCAATCTTCGGAAGTGACTGGAGAAAAAGGGAGTGGCTACAACATGTGCCCCACAGACTACGTTCACATGGATGTCTGTGACTGGAAGCTGCCTCCCACACATGCTCCGTCTGGATTTCTGCTTCTCCCACATGTCTGTGTAGCTAGCATGTGCCTGTTTTTTTACTCCTTTGTCTCTGCTTTCCCCTCTCTTTGTTCTTTTCCTCTGCATCCTCCCTCTGTCTGTCCCTCTTCCTCTGCATCCACCCCTGCAGCTGTATGGATGTAGGCAACGTTCCACAAACTCCACTGCAGTCAGCCCTGGCCTCAGGACTGACTAATCACTTCACAGTCTAGCCCAGTCATGCCTGGTGGAAGCCGCTGCTCTGCCTGAGCCCGCAAAATTATTCTCGGTTCGACATGGAAATAGATCTGCCGGGCTCGTGACACTAATTTCTAGGTGTCCACAGTTTTTAATAAAGCACTCTGAATCATTTCACCCGGACATGCTGCCAAGTAGCACATTATCACCCCATTCCATTCATTACTAAACCTAATCATCCAAACTCTGCTGCCCCATTGTTTCTTTATCAGCACAGTCATGATCAACATCCACACACGCATCCCATCCGTTTTTGATTTGAACATCATTTCACCGCAGCCACCTTCTAACCATCCAGCCACACCCCGGTCCTTTGTGTGAATCCTAGAAAAGCAGAGCCACAAAGAGACACGCAAACAAAGGCCCGGCGAAGAATGTTAGTCTTTCTTACCGCTGTTCCACAAGGCAGTGGGCTGAAATCCACCGGCGGAGAAAGCAGGGAGGGATAGCGATGCAGAGATGGAGAAGAGAGAGCAACACGGAAGCCGCGACAGTCTGCCGGTGTTGTGTGCGCCTTCCTGCATCCAGGCTGCGGGTATAAGAGGGAGGGAGGGAAGGAGGGGGAGAGAGAGGGACTGAAGGCTCAGTCAGCCTTCCTCCGTCATTAATATTAATGTTCATGGGGAAAGAGGAAAGCAAACACTGATACAGGACAGCTGCTAAGTGTGGATAATGAGAGACTGATCATGATTAATTATTAACATAATGTATTTTATGTATTATATAATATCTTATATTGTGTTTGCTGAGACTAAGAGTGTTTGATCTGCTTCTGCTGTGAAAGTCATAAAACTAAACCACAGACTACAAACTAAATTCAAGGCAGTTGCACAATCAGTTGTAATGTAGGCAGTCATAATGGTCCGTCACTATTTTCTTTGTATTTCAACAGTTTTACTGTATCTCTCTGTTCTGCGTATATCCGATATCTATGATCTCTACCTGAAAACGTTATTACATTCAAATGGTTATTGGTTATTTGCTGTTCATTTGCAGTGATGGGCATGGAGGAGCGATGCAAACAGAAGCATTTGTCGCACGAGCTGTAGTTTGCGGGCCCACCTCCTTTAAAAGCGTCCGTCCGTCCTCATGCAGCGACACAAAATCTGAAAATACACGCAAAACGGCATCGAACGGCATGACAAACTGTGTAATCCCATTAGGCTTCGATGCAGTTGATCTGACAGAATACATAGAGTGGGAAATGAGGTGTTTCCACAAATCTCAGACATTTTTATAAACTATAGGGATAATTAGAGACAGTGGAAACATGCACACACTATGGATAGTTGTTCTTGGAGCAGAAGCGTCGCAGCACACATCTTTACTAGGAAACAAATCCTTGCTCGAGTTTCGAATTATTCTGGCATCTCTGGAATGCATGCTCGAAAAGTGCCCACTTTCATGATTCATTTTGTGGTGCTGAAAGTTCCAAAACAACTCACCAAGACTTCTTGATTCCCTTTTACCGATCACGTTTTAATGGCAGCTGGTAGCTTGTCTGTGCCAGTTCTGCACAGTTTGGTCTTCCGATTAAAAAAAAAAAAAAAAAAGAATGATATAAAAAAAAAAAACATACATCAAAGTTTGTTGCTGAATGGGTGAACTCAACCCCACGGGAAACATGTTTACTTTGAGAAACCTAGAAGTTTTCAGTTGAGCTCTGCTTTTTTTGTTTTTTTTACGAGAAAAGCAGCAGAGATTCCAGCCAGAAGTCTGCCATGAGCTTTTAACCTAAGCAAAAAAAAAATAGAAAATGAAAGGAAATCTCCTGAAATTGTCTTTCAGAACACCTACACATAAAGTGGTTGACATTCCACAATCCACAACAGGAGTTGGCTACATGCTGCCATACTATTTTGGGGAAAAAGCTAAGCTTTCTCTGATGGTGAATGTTTGAAAGACTTTGACGTAAGCAGCTATCATAAGCCCATGTTCCAGTTCAGTTATCCGACATGTCTCACTTGGATGCTTTAATTACTTGAAATGTCATAAATCCAGCGTGAAACAACTGCGGAGTCCATGCTCAGTGAATGCAAACTGTAAATGAGAAAATAATCATCAAATGAATTTGTTATAATTGCCATGTGTGTGAGTGAGTTTGTGTGTCTATGTTGGTCATATCCCTTATTTTGCATCAGACAAACCATCCCCTGATCACCTCATGCACTAATAAAGTCGTGATGCGACGAGCTCGGAGTCCTCTGCTGACATCATGAAACCTGCTGGTCTTTACTCTTTAAACTTCCCAGAGGTACAGTTACAGACTGCTGATGGCAGCTGCTGAGGAAATCTGTCTCAGAAAAGGCCGCTCATCTCAGAATAGCATGACTCAACATGAGCTCAGCTGCTAAGATATGATCAGGCAGTCGAAATAAAACACCCCCTCCCCCACCTCGACCCCCATTATCATTGAATTTTGTCTGTTAGGATTTTTGCCCATTTAAAGTATCAACCAAATGGTCCATAAAATGTTGCAAACACTCGTGTGAATCTGCTTATATCTTTGCATTCCGGTTTTATTTGCGTTCTAAGCAGCCTCTTGGCTTTTTCTACATTTCTGTTTTGAATGTATTTGGGGGACAGGCATATAATCTCTAAAATTAATGTCAAGCGAAAAGAGTCAAGCGAACCGAAGGAAACTGAGTGGTTCTTCCTGGTGTTAATGTGTGACATCACTGGATGACTTTGTGTTTTTCTGAATTACCTCAACATCACAGTGAGACCATTGACTCCTGTGAGTGCTATACAATTACGCAGCAGCACCACCTACTGGCTGAAGCTCTGAACTGCTTCATTTGAGAGCCACTGAGCACTTGGGATTGACTCATTTAAACCGATCGAATAACAACCAGCAGCCTAGGTTCCCTTCAACTCACCCCAAAGCTCTCAGAACGCCACACGCAGTACTTTGATCGTATACCTGACCGCCCTTTGGCTCTCATTATATTTCAATGCTCTTCAAATCACATACTGATTCGGCCTATCAGGAACATGCTTCCATTGAGTTGCTTGTGTCTTTGTGATATTGCGCCAGGGGAAAAGATCTTTGACCTTCTCTAATTTGCCCAGGCCCGCCTATTAACCTTTCAGCTTGAAATGTCATCGTGTTTGGAGCCTGCAGACGAGATGTTCGCCGACAAAGGTCAGACTTGGGGGCAAAACGGTCTGTCAGAAAAAATCCGACAACCTCCTGCATGTCGGTGGGTGGTGATAGGCCAGTAAACCTTTTTTTTTATATCAAGCTGTTTACCGCCCCGTTTGACTGTGTCTAGATTAATGATGGTGGCTGAGATGAAAACATGGAGAGGTCCTCTAAGGAAGCAGCACACCCCTCCCGTCCAGCTGTAGACTGAGCAGAGGATGGCAGCACAGGACTGTTTCCAATCTGAGCTGCATTGAGGTAAACAGTCTGTGAGGGACCACCAGAGTGCACTCATCCCTCAGCCATAACTAAGAGCTTGCCTCCTACTGTAATTGATGTGATTTAAAAAGAAATTAAAAAAAAAAATCCTCACACTGTTCCAACCACCGTTTTTTGCTTACTAGTTCCTTGATAGCAATTAGGGTTTCAGGCCAGCTGTCGAAGTGCTCTCCTCCTGACACATAGAAACATAGTGAGGTGAGTAGAAAATGGGGGGTCTACGAATTATAGCTTATTTAGTAATGATGCTTTACTTACTAAACAGCAACACTGACTGCTCTTTGTGTATCTACTTTGGAGGCGCAGGTCTGCTTGGCATTTTGGCAAAATGAACATACTTAATTCTCAGTGATAAGAAAAGAGTCTGTGCTCACATGGGAATGGGAAGTTTCAGTCAGTCTCCGGCACTACAGAGTCTGAGAGGTGTCACAAAGAAAAGAAAAGAAAAGAGAAGAGACCAATTTGATGCACAAGAGGAGAATAACTAACTTCTTTTTCCAAGGTGGAGTCTACAAGAGTATTGAACTGGAAGCGTTTAGGGTGGGAAACAAGTGGGATTTATTTACTATAAATCATTTACACATATGTCCAGTGCATCTGATATGTTTTCTGATAAACGGAAAGTGTGTTAAATGGTGGCGAACAGATTGTGTCAAATTAAAGAGCTGCTTTTTTGGGATACAGGTCGTTTAGGCCATTGGCGTTTAGGCCGCAGTCGTTTAGGCCCCCCTGCAGTCGTTTAGGCCGACAGAGGAGTCGTTTAGGCCACAGGGAGCAGTCGTTTAGGCCAGGCTAAACTCCATAACTAAATTCAATTCAATTCAATTCATTTTTATTTATATAGCGCCAAATACAACAAATGTCATCTCATGGCACTTATAATAATAAAGTCAAACTCAAGCCAATTGGAATTCAATTAATTGTAATCATAATTATTTATAAAATAATCCGATTCATTCATATAGAGCCAATTCAAAAACTATTTCCTAGCTAAGGAAACCAACAGTCCAATCTCCCGTCCTGAGCGTGCCTGAGGCGACTGTGGAAAGGAACGACTCCCTTTTAACAGGAAGAAACCTCTGGCAGAACCAGACTCAGGAAGGGTGGCCATCCACCTCCACCAGCTGGGGTTTGAGAAGACAGAAAAGAGGGGGAAAAAAACCACTGTAACACCATTCAAAGGATATCTGTTGGAACAGGGAAACAGGAGTTAATGACCACAATAATGTCACATGTACATAATATCATTTGAGCAATTAAACAGAGGAAAAAGAGAGTAAAGTGAGGAAAAGTGTGACAGATGAGGCCCCCCAGCAGTCTAAGCCTATAGCAGCTTAACTATGGGATGTTTCAGGATTACCTGAGCCATCCCTAACTATAAGCTTTATCAAAAAGGAAAGTTTTAAGCCTGGTCTTAAAAGTGGAAAGGGTGTCTGCTTCCCGGACATTTACTGGCAGCTTATTCCACAAGAGAGGGGCCTGATAACTGAAGGCTCTGCCTCCCATTCTACTTTTAGAAACTCTGGGAACCTCAAGTAAACCTGCAGTTTGGGAACGAAGTGCTCTGTTAGGAAAATATCTTATAATGAGATCTTTAAGATATGATGGAGCTCGGTCATTAAGAGCTTTATATGTGAAGAGGAGAATCTGAAATTCTATTCTGAATTTAACAGGGAGCCAATGAAGAGAAGCTAAAACTGGAGAAATATGATCTCTCCCATTAGTTCTCATCAGAACTCTGGCTGCAGCATTTTGGATCAACTGAAGGCTTTTCAGAGAATATGTAGGACAGCCCAATAATAAAGTGGAAATACCATCTAGAGTAACTATATAGCTAGACAATTTTTCCCTAGAGCGCTCAGGTCCAAAGATAACGACTTCAGTTTTGTCTGAATTTAGAAGCAGACAGTTCTGAGTCATCCAGGTCTTTATGTCTTTAAGACATGCTTGTAGTCTGACCAACCTATTGGGTTCATCTGGTTTTATAGATAAGTACAACTGAGAATCATCAGCATAGCAATGGAAATTTATGCCATGCTGCCTAATAATGTTACCTAATGGAAGCATGTATAAAGTGAAAAGAATCGGTCCAAGCACAGAACCCTGGGGAACTCCATGACTTACTCTGGTGTGTGAGGAAGATTCTTCATTTACAAGAACAAACTGATCTATCAGATAAATATGACTTAAACCAGCCTAATGCAGTTCCTTTAATCCCAATAACATGTTCAAGTCTGTGTAATAAGATACTGTGATCGACCGTATCAAATGCAGCACTGAGATCCAACAGGACAAGCACAGACACAAGTCCGCTATCAGAGGCTAAGAGGAGATCATTGGTAACTTTCAGCAGTGCTGTTTCTGTGCTATGATGCACTCTGAATCCTGACTGAAACTCTTCAAACAGATTATTTCTGTGTAAATGATCACAAAGCTGAGCTGCAACTATTTTTTCAAGAACTTTAGACATAAAAGGGAGATTGGATATAGGTATATAATTAGCTAACACTTCTGAATCAAGAGTAGTTTTTTTAAGTAAAGGTTTAATTACAGCAACCTTAAAAGTCTGAGGTACATATCCTGTCAACAAAGACAGATTGATCAAATCCAATATGGTAATGTCAATTAATGGGAAAACCTCCTTGAACAGTCTGGTTGGGATTGGGTCTAAAACACAAGTTGATGGTTTAGAAGAGACTATTGCTGTTGTTAGCTCAGAGAGATCAACTGGGCAGAAGCCATCTAAATACAAATCAGGTTCTAAAGATACCTCTAAAGCTGCTGTACTTGATGATACATCACTGATAATAGTGGGAAGGACTCCATCAATCTTCTCTCTAATATAAACAATTTTATTGATAAAGAAGCTCATGAAATCATCACTGCTGAGAGTTAAAGGAATACGTGGCTCAACAGAGCTCGGACTCTTAGTCAGACTGGCTACAGTGCTGAAAAGAAACCTGGGATTGTTCTTATTCTCTTCTATCAATGATGAATAATAAGCAGTTCTAGCTTTATGAAGGGCTTGCTTATACGTTATTAAACTATCTTTTCAGACTAATTGAGACTCTTCTAAATTAGAGGAACCCTACTGCCTCTCCAGCTTTCTTGCAGTCTGCTTTAAAGCACGCAGCTGTGAATTATACCAAGGAGCCAACCTCTTCTGACTGATTACCTTCCTTTTCAGAGGGGCAACATTGACCAGTGCTGTACGCATTGAAACTATAGTGCTGTCAACAAGAGAGTCGAGTGTTGCTGGAGTAAAATTTAGGAAGTCGTCTTCTGTCATATCTGCACATGGCAGTGAAGAAAAGGATGATGGAATTAATTCTTTAAATCTGGTTACAGCATCCTCTGATAGACACCTTCTATATGTAAATTTCTTCTCAGAAACTGTATAGTCAAGTAATGTAAACTCAAAGGTTGTCAAAAAATGGTCAGATAAGACAGGGTTATGAGGGAACACTGTTAACTGTTCACTCTCAATGCCATAAGTCAGCACAAGATCAAGGGTGTGATTAAGGCAGTGAGTAGGTCTGTGAACACTCTGAGAAAATCCAATAGGGTCTAATATAGAATTAAAGTTCATATTCAGGCTGTCATTTTCAACATCTACATGAATATTAAAGTCACCCACTACAATGACTTTATCTGTACTCAGCACTAACTGGGATAAAAACTCTGAGAATTCAGACAGAAACTCAGAATAAGGGCCAGGTGGACGATACACAACAACAAACACAAGAGGTTTCTGGGATTTCCACTTTGCGTGGGAAAAGCTGAGAATCAGAGATTCAAAAGAGCTCAAACTAATCTTGGGTCTGGGACTGATTAGTAACCCTGATCTGAAGATAGCTGCCACTCCTCCTCCTCTGCCTGTGGTTCGAGGAACGTGAACATTTAAACAGTCAGAGGGAGTTGATTCATTAATGCTAACATGATCCTCCTGCTGCAGCCAGGTTTCTGTAAGACAAAATATATCAATATGATGATCACAAATCAACTCATTCACTAACAGAGACTTCGAAAGGAGAGATCTGATATTCAGCAAACCACATTTACTAGTTTGATGTTTTTGTTCAGTTAAAAGTTTTTGTTTTAATTTTTTTTTTTTTTGCACAAGAGGATTTGCTCCTTTTGTGTTAATTGGTTGGGTGGGTAGCAGCAGGTGGGAAGCTGCAGAGAAGTGTGTAAGACTAAATCAAAAGCCAGTTTTTAGTAAATGGAAATGATAAAAACACAGTGGTGTTCAAGGACACCATTGGAAGAGAAACATTTATTTTGAACTGCTTGATGCTGCAGGACCTGAGGTTAGTTTTTGCATGGGTCAGCACTGACATACACACCCTGACAGAGCATGCTGACTGTGAATCTGAGCAAATGGGCCCAATGAATTGTGGTGCATACCCAGATCATTTTCTTTAAGATTTCAGAACATTAGTCTATCCACACTGTCTGAGTTCCCTTCTAGTTTCTTTTTTTTGTGGTCTGATGGAAGAACTATTGCCTTCCTGAACTCCAGATGTGTCATAATCCCAAGCTGATAGCAGGTGATGTTTTCAAAACTGAGTAGGCAATTTTCAGCCATTGTCCTTGAATAATAGGAAAAATAACTCTGAACCTCATGCGGATAAATGAAATCCTGCTGAGCACTCTTATCAGCTTTAAACTAACAGTGATGAAACTCCAGTTCAGATGTGCAGAGGCCTTTGAGAATAATCTTTGTGTCTGAGCTGTTTCTCAAAGTCTACATTCAAACAGAAATTAGGTATCCAAAAGCCGGGGGGGGGGGGGGGGGGGGCTTTTTCAGGGGAGTTGTTGCATGTGTGAGATGGGTGAGAAAAGGGCAGGATCAGTAAAACCAGATAAGCAGGCTACCTAGTCTCATGATCACCACGACTAATGATGCAGCGTTTGATTGGTGACCTGCGCTCCACCATCCGGCCAATGAGATGAGAGTATCTCAGTGTGGAGGAGTTATCTCACCTAACCAGCTGGAGGACAGCTACAGAGGTGAAAGGAGAAGGAGGAAAACAGAAGATAGGAAGAGGAGAAGATGGAGAGAGAGAGATGAGGGATGAGGAGGACAGAGGCAGAGATTTAAATCTGCTGCAGATTACAGCATGGTTTTAGGCCAAATGAAAACACACACAAAAAAACATGTTTCCAATGCACATGCTGCTTTATTCTGTTCACGGTGCGTGTATCTCTAGGGTTTGCAGATGCATAAAACATCCTCTGCACAATTTTGCTTTTCCAACATCCTCCCTCATCCCCTCATTTTCCTCAAAATAAGAAACACATTAAAGGCTAGAAAGGATTAAGGAAACCATCAATCCTTCAAATCCGTGTATCTTCAAACTTAATGAACAAATGAGCGACACCACAAACTAATTTTTCTCATTTAGTGAAACTGTAGGCAGACACGCTGCTGAAAGCAATTTTCTGCCTCCAAGGAACAAAAGTGAGTGTGTTGCATAGCTGCTCCTGATGACAATTAGAATTACAAATATAGCTGCAAGCAGCGATGTGGGGGTCCTAGCAGAATGGCACAATAGGGAAGGCTTGGGCTGCTCAGGAAGGCGTCATAAGTCCATGCACCAAGTTTGGCATCGATACATCAATGCATCGCAGAGATACGGCCAAATGTACCGTTTGCGCATCGGCGTAGAGTTTGATTGGCTGTCGCGGTTAAACGGAAGTGAAATAAAAAAATCCACATGATAACTTACGTGCGGCTTGGTCTGAAGATTCTATATGCCAAGTTTCGTGGAGATCGGACAATCTGCGTGGCCTGAAATGCTTTTTTAAGCTTTTTGATTAAATTCAAAATGGCGGAAATTGTAGACATAGGCCAATGACGTCATAGGGTGCGTTAGACTAGTCATCATCCAAGGATTCCAGCAATCCCTCATTTGTGAAATTTGGACCAAGTAGTCCGAAGATAAGAGCAAAAATGCATTTCTGCTGCATATAGCGCCACCTATAGGCCAGGCGTCATCAAACTTCTTGGGCCACTTACCGTAGTGGTCTTGAGTGTGTGTTCGAAGTTTGACGTCATAACATCAAATGGTTGCCAAGATATGGCCTCACTTCCGCTTTGGCGGCGTCAACCTCGGGTTTGATTGGATTTTATGGAAAATTGGAAGCCTAATTAAAAATTCCACATGATAACTTTTGTGCGGCTTGCTTTGAAAATTCTATGTGCCAAGTTTCGTGGAGATCGGACAATCTGCGTGGCCTGAAATGCTTTTTTAAGCTTTTTGATTCAATTCAAAATTGCGGACATTGTAGGCATAAGCCAATGACGTCATAGGATGCGTTGGACTCGTCATGATCCAAGGATTCTAACGATGCCTCATTTGTGAAATTTGGACCAAGTAGTCCAAAGTTATACATTTGGATGCACTTTGAACTTTGACGTGTTGGTGGCGCTAGTGAGTAAGCACTTGGGCCATTAAATTTCTTGACTTTGGCTTTGGCACTTGGCTGATTACGTTTGCCAAATTTCACAACTTTCTCGCATTGCGTTAATTGGCTGCCATAGATAGCGCCACCTTCTTGGGCCTCTTAGAAATGTAATCATGAGTCTGAGTTAGAAGTTTGACATCATAATATGAAATGGTTGCCAAGATATGGCCTCACCTCCGGTTTGGCGGCATCAACCTCGAGTTTGATTGGCTTTTATGGAAAATCGAAAGCCTAATTAAAAATTCCACATAATAACTTTTGTGCGGCTTGGTGTGGAGATTCTATGTGCCAAGTCTCGTGAAAATCAGACAATCTGTGTGACCTGAAGTGCTTTTTTAAGGTTTTTGATCAAATTAAAAATGGCGGAATATCAAAGATGGTGCAAATGACGTCATCAGTTGCGATGACCTTGTCTGTCTCCAGGGATTCCATTGGTGCCTCATTTGTGAAATTTGGACCAAGGGGTTTAAAGATCTGAGCAAAAATGCATTTTGGCTACATATAGCGCCACCTATAGGCCAATTGTCACCAAACTTCTTGGGCCACTTACTGTAGTGGTCTTGAGTGTGTGTTCGAAGCTTGACGTCATAACATCAAATGGTTGCCAAGATATGGCCTCACCTCCGGTTTGGCGGCGTCAACCTCGAGTTTGATTGGCTTTTATGGAAAATCGAAAGCTTAATTAAAAATTCCACACAAAAGCTTTTGTGAGGCTTGATCTGAAGATTCTATGTGCCAAGTTTCGTGGAGATCGGACAATCTGCGTGGCCTGAAATGCTTTTTTATGCTTTTTGTTTAAATTCAAAATGGCGGAAATTGTAGGAATAGGCCAATAACGTCATAGACTTGTCATGATCGAAGGATTCCAATGATGTATCATTTGTGAAATTTGAACTAAATAGTCCAAAGATATGAGCAAAAATGCATTTCTGCTGCATATAGCGCCACCTATAGGCCAGACGTCACCAAACTTCTTGGGCCACTTACCGTAGTGGACTTGAGTGTGTGTTCGAAGTTTCACATCATAACATCAAATGGTTTCCAAGATATGGACTCACTTCCGCTTTGGCGGCGTTAACCTCAAGTTTGATTGGCTTTTATGGAAAATCGGAAGCCTAATTAAAAATTCCACACAATAACTTTTGTGAGGCTTTGTCTGAAGATTCTATGTGCCAAGTTTCGTGGAGATCGTACAATCTGCGTGGCTTGAAATGCTTTTTTAAGCTTTATGATTACATTCAAAATGGCGGACATTTTCGGCATAGGCCAATGACGTCATAGGGTGCGTTTGACTCGACATTATCCAAGGATTTCAGCAATACCTCATTTGTGAAATTTGGACCAAGTAGTCCAAAGTTATGCATTTGGATGCACTTTGAACTTTGACGTGTTGGTGGCGCTAGTGAGTAAGCACTTGGGCCATGAAATTTCTTGACTTTGGCTTTGGCACTTGGCTGATTACGTGTACCAAATTTCACATCTTTTTCGCATTGCGTTAATGGGCTGCCATAGATAGCGCCACCTATAGGCCAAACGTCACCAAACTTCTTGTGCCTCTTATAGTAGGGGTCTTGAGTGTGTGTTAGAAGTTTGACGTCATAACACCAAATGGTTGCCAAGATGAGGCCTCACTTCCGCTTTGGCGGCATCAAACTCCAATTTGATTAGCTTTTATGGAAAATCGGAATACTAATTAAGAAATTCCACACAATAACTTTTTTGAGGCTTGATCTGAAGATTCTATGTGCCAAGTTTCGTGGAGATCGGACAATCTGCGTGGCCTGAAATGCATTTTTAAGCTTTTTGATTAAATTCAAAATGGCGGACATTGTATGCATAGGCCAATGACGTCATAGGGTGCGTTAGACTCGACATGATCGAAGGATTCCAATGATGTATCATGTGTGAAATTTGGACCAAGTAGTCCAAAGATATGAGCAAAAATGCATTTCTGCTGCATATAGCGCCACCTATAGGCCTGACGTCACCAAACTTCTTGGGCCACTTACCGTAGTGGTCTTGAGTTTGTGTTCGATGTTTGACGTCATAACATCAAATGGTTTCCAAGATATGGCCTCACTTCCGCTTTGGTGGCGTTAACCTTGAGTTTGATTGGCTTTTATGGAAAATCGGAAGCCTAATTAAAAATTCCACACAATAACTTTTGTGAGGCTTTGTCTGAAGATTCTATGTGCCAAGTTTCGTGGAGATCGTACAATCTGCGTGGCTTGAAATGCTTTTTTAAGCTTTATGATTACATTCAAAATGGCGGACATTTTCGGCATAGGCCAATGACGTCATAGGGTGCGTTTGACTCGACATTATCCAAGGATTTCAGCAATACCTCATTTGTGAAATTTGGACCAAGTAGTCCAAAGTTATGCATTTGGATGCACTTTGAACTTTGACGTGTTGGTGGCGCTAGTGAGTAAGCACTTGGGCCATGAAATTTCTTGACTTTGGCTTTGGCACTTGGCTGATTACGTGTACCAAATTTCACATCTTTTTCGCATTGCGTTAATGGGCTGCCATAGATAGCGCCACCTATAGGCCAAACGTCACCAAACTTCTTGTGCCTCTTACAGTAGGGGTCTTAAGTGTGTGTTAGAAGTTTGATGTCATAACATCAAATGGTTGCCAAGATAAGGCCTCACTTCCGCTTTGGTGGCGTTAACCTCGAGTTTGATTGGCTTTTATGGAAAATCGGAATACTAATTAAGAAATTCCACATGATAACTTTTGTAAGGCTTGATCTGAAGATTCTATGTGCCAAGTTTCGTGGAGATCAGACAGTCTGCGTGGCCTGATATGCTTTTTTAAGCTTTTTGATTAAATTAAAAATGGCGGACATTGTAGGCATAGGCCAATGACGTCATAGGGTGCGTTAGACTCGACATGATCGAAGGATTCCAATGATGTATCATGTGTGAAATTTGGACCAAGTAGTCCAAAGATATGAGCAAAAATGCATTTCTGCTGCATATAGCGCCACCTATAGGCCAGACGTCACCAAACTTCTTGTGCCTCTTACAGTAGGGGTCTTAAGTGTGTGTTAGAAGTTTGATGTCATAACATCAAATGGTTGCCAAGATAAGGCCTCACTTCCGCTTTGGTGGCGTTAACCTCGAGTTTGATTGGCTTTTATGGAAAATCGGAATACTAATTAAGAAATTCCACATGATAACTTTTGTAAGGCTTGATCCAAAGATTCTATGTGCCAAGTTTCGTGGAGATCAGACAATCTGCGTGGCCTGATATGCTTTTTTAAGCTTTTTGATTAAATTAAAAATGGCGGACATTGTAGGCATAGGCCAATGACGTCATAGGGTGCGTTAGACTCGTCATGATCCAAGGATTCCAGCAATACCTCATTTGTGAAATTTGGACCAAGTAGTCCAAAGTTATGCATTTGGATGCACTTTGAACTTTGACGTGTTGGTGGCGCTAGTGAGTAAGCATTTGGGCCATGAAATTTCTTGACTTTGCTTTTGGCACTTGGCTGATTACGTGTGCCAAATTTCACAACTTTCCCGCAATGCGTTAATGGGGCTGCCATAGACTTCAATTGCAGCGGAAAGTAGAAGAATAATAATAAATATAGCTGCAAGCAGCGATGTGGGGGTCCTAGCAGGACGCCACAATAGGCAAGGCTTGTGCTGCTCAGGAAGGCGTCGTGAGTTCATGAACCAAGTTTGGCATCGATACATCAATAAATGGCAAAGATATGGCCTAACGTCTTGTTTGCGCGTGGGCGTGGAGTTTCTGCTGCATTTGGCGCCACCTATAGGCCAGGCGTCATAAAACTTATTGTGCCTCTTACTGTAGGGGTTTTGAGTCTGTGTTAGAGGTTTCACATCATAACATCAAATGGTTGCCAAGATATGTCCTCACTTCCGCTTCGGCGGAGTCAACCTCAAGTTTGATTGGATTTTATGGAAAATCGGAAGCCTAATTAAAAATTCCACACGATAACTTCTGTGCGGCTTGGTCTGAAGATTCTATGTGCCAAGTTTCGTGGAGATCGGACAATCTGCGTGGCCTGAAATGCTTTTTTAAGCTTTTTGATTAAATTCAAAATGGCGGACATTGTAGGCGTAGGCCAATGACGTCATAGGGTGCGTTGGACTTGGCATGATCCAAGGATTCCAGCAATACCTCATTTGTGAAATTTGGACCAAGTTGTCCAAAGTTATGCATTTGGATGCACTTTGAACTTTGGCGTGTTGGTGGCGCTAGTGAGTAAGCACTTGGGCCATGAAATTTCTTGACTTTGCTTTTGGCACTTGGCTGATTACGTGTGCCAAATTTCACATCTTTCTCGCATTGCGATAATGGGCTGCCATAGATAGCGCCACCTATAGGCCAAACGTCACCAAACTTCTTGTGCCTCTTACTGTAGGGGTCTTGAGTCTGTGTTAGAAGTTTGACGTTATAACATCAAATGGTTTCCAAGATATGTTCTCACTTCCGCTTTGGCGGCGTTAACCTCGAGTTTGATTGGCTTTTATGGAAAATCGGAATACTAATTAAGAAATTCCACACAATAACTTTTGTGAGGCTTGATCTGAAGATTCTATGTGCCAAGTTTCGTGGAGATCAGACAATCTGCGTGGCCTGAAATGCTTTTTTATGCTTTATGATTAAATTCAAAATGGCGGAAATTGTAGACATATGCCAATGACGTCATAGGACGCGTTAGACTAGTCATGATCCAAGGATTCCATTGATGTCTCATTTGTGAAATTTGGACCAATAATTTTAAAGATATGAGCAAAAATGCATTTCTGCTGCATATAGCGCCACCTATAGGCCAGACATCACTAAACTTCTTGGGCCTCTTACAATAGGGCTCTTGAGTATTTCTTCGAAGTTTGACGTCATAACATCAAATGGTTGCCAAGATATGGCCTCACTTCCGCTTTGGCGGCGTCTACCTTGAGTTTGATTGGCTTTTATGCAAATTCAAAAGCCTAATTAAAAATTCCACATGATAACTTTTGTGCGGCTTGGTCTGAAGATTCTATGTGCCAAGTTTCGTGGAGATCGGACAATCTGCGTGGCCTGAAATGCTTTTTTAAGCTTTTTGATTAAATTCAAAATGGCGGACATTGTAAGCATAGGCCAATGACGTCATTGAGTGCGTTGGACTCGTCATGATCCAAGGATTCCAGCAATACCTCATTTGTGAAATTTGGACCAAGTAGTCCAAAGTTATGCATTTAGATGCACTTTGAACTTTGACGTGTTGGTGGCGCTAGTGAGTAAGCACTTGGGCCATGAAATTTCTTGACTTTGCTTTTGGCACTTGGCTGATTACGTGTGCCAAATTTCACATCTTTCTCGCATTGCGATAATGGGCTGCCATAGATAGCACCACCTATAGGCCAAACGTCACCAAACTTCTTGTGCCTCTTACAGTAGGGGTCTTGAGTCTGTGTTAGAAGTTTGACGTTATAACATCAAATGGTTTCCAAGATATGTTCTCACTTCCGCTTTGGCGGCGTTAACCTCGAGTTTGATTGGCTTTTATGGAAAATCGGAATACTAATTAAGAAATTCCACACAATAACTTTTGTGAGGCTTGATCTGAAGATTCTATGTGCCAAGTTTCGTGGAGATCAGACAATCTGCGTGGCCTGAAATGCTTTTTTATGCTTTATGATTAAATTCAAAATGGCGGAAATTGTAGACATATGCCAATGACGTCATAGGACGCGTTAGACTAGTCATGATCCAAGGATTCCAATGATGTCTCATTTGTGAAATTTGGACCAATAATTTCAAAGATATGAGCAAAAATGCATTTCTGCTGCATATAGCGCCACCTATAGGCCAGACATCACTAAACTTCTTGGGCCTCTTACAATAGGGCTCTTGAGTATTTGTTCGAAGTTTGACGTCATAACATCAAATGGTTGCCAAGATATGGCCTCACTTCCGCTTTGGCGGCGTCTACCTTGAGTTTGATTGGCTTTTATGCAAATTCAAAAGCCTAATTAAAAATTCCACATGATAACTTTTGTGGGGCTTGGTCTGAAGATTCTATGTGCCAAGTTTCGTGGAGATCGGACAATCTGCGTGGCCTGAAATGCTTTTTTAAGCTTTTTGATTAAATTCAAAATGGCGGACATTGTAGGCATTGGCCAATGACGTCATTGGGTGCGTTGGACTTGTCATGATCCAAGGATTCCAGCAATACCTTATTTGTGAAATCTGGACCAAGTAGTCCAAAGTTATGCATTTAGATGCACTTTGAACTTTGACGTGTTGGTGGCGCTAGTGAGTAAGCACTTGGGCCATGAAATTTCTTGACTTTGCTTTTGGCACTTGGCTGATTACGTGTGCCAAATTTCACAACTTTCCCGCAATGCGTTAATGGGGCTGCCATAGACTTCAATTGCAGCGGAAAGTAGATCAATAATAATAGGAATACCTACTAACACAATGGGGTTCCTGCAGCTTTGCTGCTAGGACCCCCAATAATAGGAATAACTACTAACACAATGGGGTTCCTGCAGCTTTGCTGCTAGGACCCCCAATAATAGGAAAAGCTACTAACTCAATGGGTTCCTGCAGCTTCGCTGCTAGGACCCCCAATAATAAGAAAAGCTAGTAACACAATGGGTTCCTGCAGCTTCGCTGCTAGGACCCCCAAATATAGCTGCAAGCAGCGATGTGGGGGTCCTAGCAGAATGGCACAATAGGGAAGGCTTGGGCTGCTCAGGAAGGCGTCGTGAGTCCATGCACCAAGTTTGGCATCGATACATCAATGCATCGCAGAGATACGGCCAAATGTCCCATTTGCGCGTCGGCATGGAGTTTGATTGGCTGCCGCGGTTACACGGAAGTTAAATAAAAAAATCCACATAATAACTTATGTGCGGCTTGGTCTGAAGATTCAATGTGCCAAGTCTCGTGGAGATTGGACAATCTTAGTGGCCTGAAATGCGTTTTGAAGGTTTTTGATTAAATTCAAAATGGCGGACAATCCAAGGTGGCGCAAATGACGTCATTAAGTGTGTTGACCTCGTCCTTATCCAGGGATTCTACTGGTACCTCATTTGTGAAATGTGGACCAAGGGGTCCAAAGATATGAGCAAAAATGCATTTTTGCTACATATAGCGCCACCTATAGGCCGAACGTCACCAAACTTCTTGGGCCTCTTACCTTAGCAGTCTTGAGTCTGTGTTATAAGTTTGACGTCATGATATCAAATGGTTGCCAAGATATGACCTCACTTCCGGTTTGGAGGCGTCAACCTCGAGTTTGATTGGCTTTTATGGAAAAATGGAAGCCTAATTAAAAATTCCACACGATAACTTTTGTGCGGCTTGGTCTTAAGAGTCTATGTGCCAAGTTTCGTGATAATTGGACAATTTCTGTGACCTGAAATGCTTTTTTAAGCTTTTTGATAAAATTCAAAATGGCGGAAAATCTAAGTATACGCAAATTGACTTCATAGGGTGCGTTGGACTCGTCATGATCCAAGGATTCCAACGATGCCTCATTTGTGAAATTTGAACCAAGTAGTCCAAAGTTATTAGGCTGAATGCACTTTGAACTTTGGCGTGTTGGTGGCGCTAGAGAGTAAGCTCTTGGGGCATGAAATTTCTTGATATTGGCTTTGGTACTTAGCTGATTACGTGTGCCAAATTTCACAACTTTTTACCATAGCGTTCATGGGGCTGCCATAGACTTCAATTGCAGCAGAAACGGATTAATAATAATAGGAAAAGCTACTAACTCAATGGGTTCCTGCAGCTTCGCTGCTAGGACCCCCAATTAGCTACTAAATGATGCTGCTGAAATGCCATTCGTCCAGGGCTTTCATCAGCAAAGCACAAAAGTCACAAATGTAAAAATAAGAGTTTAGTCGAGTGGGGTTGATTACTGCATATCTAAACCTCTGACTTCTATGAACAAATTCTCAACAGATGAAATACAAAAATACAGGAACATGCAAATGAACAGAAGAGGGAGCTAAAACGACATCATACCTATGGGCATTGATAGTAATGACGCCTTTACAGGACGATGTATGGAGTATTATAAGCTCAACGTGTCCTCTTGACACTCCCGCCACCCATTTAAAAGCACATGAATCCATGATAAAATATTAAGGATAATCAAATTAAGGATAAAAGATACATTCTTTTGGTTTTACTTGATGTCTTTCATGCAGTTGCAGGATAAACCAGCCCAAGGCGAGCACTGGGCAACAACCCCTTTTCATTCAGTAACTTGCCTTTGAAATGCTGTCCCGGTTTTTGTGTCTTTTGAATTAATTTGGGATTTAGTGTTCGAGTGAAATAATGATAATACAATTGAATGTAAATTGTCACATTTAATAAACCTTTATTGCATTAATGCTTCATGCCATTGCAAATTTGTAATTATGCTTTCCTTTTGTATGGCTAAAGGCAAGCTAGAAACTATAAAAATGCACTCAGTAAAGGTCCTAAATTAAATTAATTTAAAGTCAGGGCACTTGGGGTCCTTTTAGTAGCCTGGAGAATCTGGCAGTTTCTTTTGCTCTTCAGCTCCCCCCCTTACAGTTGTGGGAAGTATCACCGCTGTCATAAAAGCAAATCTCTGCACATTTACAGCCATAGACATGAATTTTGTTGTTATGTCGAAGAGGCCACAAAGACGCCTCCCAAAGCTCAAAATAATGTCAAGCAAAACAACAAAAGCATGAAGCGAAACAGTGTTGGAAACCAAAGTTGTTGACTGCAAGGTCCCTTGGGTGTTCCAGGGCAGTTTCAGGCCCGGGAACGTGCGTAACAAAAGTCAGGGTGCACATAGTTTAGGGTTCAGAAACTTCTCTAGTGTTGCTTTAAATGAAACATACAGCATACTCTTACAGGGTTGAGCTCCACTTTATGCTCGTTAATGTTAAAGTAGAGGCGTCCAATTAGCGTGTCATTAAAGCAGAACTTTTTTCTTTTTGTAAGGATCTAATCGCCGAAAGCAAAGCCAATCTGGCTTTGAGAAAGAATTTCCAAAAAAGGTGACGGCAACACCTGGTTTCCATTGTTGTGGTTCGCGTTTTGTCGAAAAGCAGCCCACTTTTCTTTTTTAAATCACAGCTGTGCCAAGAGGATTTTATTTTCATTTCTCTGAAATCAATCAAACAGAAGATGTTTTTTGGGCTGCTTTGCTGTGCCAATGAACCTTTTCTCTGTCAGTAGCCAATGATGATGCAGTCCTTTGTAACCTTATACAGTAAGAGAGCTCTTAGTGGTTTACTGTATTATTCAAATAAATGCCGTGTGGGCTGAGTGAGTCGGAGTGGCTTTTCAGAGAATCATTTTGTTAAAGAAGGTTATTTATATTATAATGCACAAACCAGGTGACTCAGAAACCGAAACACTATTGTGTCTCAGTTCGGCATGGCTTACTTTACATTTTGGCCTCTAAGTTCCAATTTTTAACATTTAAAGGGATCCATTGGCATGAATACAATGTAATATGTATAAGATGTGTTTTCACCTGTGTAGAATTACAGGAAAAAAAAAAAAACACCTCAGTTTAAATTTACAGATGGAGCAGGTTCACTCCCAAATATGTTCAATCAGATGCATCAGAAGCAGCGTAAGGTTCCGTGTCTTGTCTCAACACAAGAACATTGGCGAGAAACTGGGAAAAAACAGGGGTTGAAGCACTCTGATTGGCAGGTGACTGCTCCACCTCCTGAGCCACAGCCATTGCAGTTCACACTCTTGACAGGAGATGATTGCAAACATTATCCCACATGACAGATCATTAGACTGATCAGCTGCTATTGGTCCTGCGGGAGGGGGGCAATGTGATCAATACCAGCTAATGTGAAGGCACAATTACAATGTACCCAGCTAAAAAAACAGTATATTTTATTGTATATTTCTTACTCAAAGTTGTGTTTTCAGACGTGTAATATTAATGGCTTCATTAGTCTGTCAAAGCGATTGCACTCAGTCAGTCGCACACTGGTCGCTTTCCTGTTCACGTTTCTCTCGCCTCATTCAGACGTTCGTGTGAACATGATGGAGGGAGCCACGGTGTGAGCAATGTCACCAATTCATTTAAGACCAGCCAGTAAATCAGGAGGGACACATCTCTTAAACTCTCATGGATTGTCAGTTTTTTTCATCTGCTCTGATCTCATTCTCTGAGTTCTTTGTTAGCTCTGTAGAATGTCAAGGATGCTTGTGTGCATCTTCCGTATTCTAAAAGCACCCACAGTCCTTTGCACACGCTGAAGATAATGGAGACAGAAAATGAACCGCTGCTGGTGCGGTGTGTGTTTTCATCTATGCCGCCATAAAATTGTTAGCTTAGTAATGTGTTGCATCAATGGGCAGCAAGATAGAAATTACCAGTGCAAATCCCTGTTAGATAGCCAGCACGCAGCTAAAAGCAATTTAATAGTCATGTAAATTTTTCATCTGTTGTGTGTGTAGGGGGGTGTCACTGACGATGGGACCATTACCGAAATGTTCAATGGCCCCATGATTAATGAAAAACAACCCATGTCCAAGGGGCTTTAGTGACCTTTTCACCTTCAATTTTACAGCTATATACAACCGATCTCTATAATGCCGTTCTCTGGGGAACTCAAACAGTTGCTTTTCCCTAATCAAAACTATTTAATGAAAAAAAAATATATATAACTTTAATTACATCTTGGTTTTTTTTTTTGGGGGGGGGGCTCCTTCAAACGGTGTAATTGCATGGACACATGCTTGCTTAAGTCCAGAGTAAAATAAATATTTTATACCTTTTTAAAACGTTCCGTCATAGATCGGAGCCTCCTTGATTTGGCCAGGATGAATTGTGATTGCTCTGTCAGCACCTGTTTCTTGGCCTTTAAAAAAAAGAGATCAATATAGAGGTTAGCTTGGCAGTGGATGTGAGGTGACGAGGTCAGCGTGTAGAAAAAGCTTTAGTAAAGGCAACCGAGACATCAGCAGAAAAATAATCTCGACTAGACACGATCTTCCAACGAAACACACGCGTACACACACATACCGAGACTTCAGCCAAAAGACAAACACACAAGTATAATGATTGCTTCTGTGTCTGTTTGACTCACAGTTCATGATAAGTGGAGTCGCGAATCACTGAGGAGACAGTTGGGTTCTTGTTACCTGGACAATGAGCATTCGCATGAAGGACCTCTGTGTGTGTGATTGCATGTGCCTCTGGAAAAGAACACACCCCTTCTTTCCTTTTCAAGAAAGTAGTCAGTTATTTGTTGGGCACATATCTGGGCTACTCATATGACTTCTGAATGCGTGAAATTGAGCCGTGATAATAAGACGGAAGTACATCCAGGCTGGAGCAGGAGGTAGGTAATAGGGAACAGGAAGATGGAACCTTTTATTATTATTCACATTTCTGCAGCAATGGCAACAAAACAAAGGCGGCGTTGCTGTGCGGCGTCGCAGCTCGGCGCCTGGTGGATGCGAGGTGACATCCTTTCAGGAATCTCTGCTCATACACCTGAAAGGCTTTGGTGCTCTTCTTCTGAAACAGAGAGATTAATAAATGTCTTTCTGACTGCTTTAGGATTTTAAAAAATATGCACACACTCACAACATCACCAGAATGACTGTGTGTGTGTGTGTGTGTGTGTGTGTGTGTGCAGGAGCAACACCGTTACAACACTGTGCTGAACGTTATCTCCACACAGCCACCTGTTTATGTGAAGGGAGTCAACAAACATCATATGAATTCCAATAAGGCTCACCCTCAGAGTACACACATTTCATTATCATGAGGCTAGCAGTGTTCACTGTAATCTAAATCCCTTATTTGAAAGCTCGGTGTGTGTGAGGGGAGGGGGGGGGGGCTGTGTGTGAGGCAGGGGAACGGTGGCAAAGAGAGAGATTAAAACTGACAGTTGTTCGTGGTCTTCGGGGCAATGTGCGGAGTGAGGTTGAGACAGTAGGTCTTTGGTATCAGCGAAAGATTGATTGCAGTGTGAATTAACAAGAACTAAGCTCATCAAGAAACTGACAGGTGAACCAGTGATTGGAAGGTGCATCTGAAAACACGCACCCAAACTCGTTTTATCCTCATGGAGGGACAACAAAAAGACGTTAATGTTGCCATTGTAAAAGTTTTAACAACCTTTTTCCCGAATAAAGCAAAGGAGAAAACTCTCTCAGCTCCACTACTTGAAACTGTTGAATATTCACCTCACATCCTGCTCCCATTTTCAGTGAGGAATAAGACTTTTTACACTGTAAACGTGTTGAGAATTAAAGCTGTTAATCCAGAGGATTAATACAATTGAGTTTGCTGGATTGTGGTAATGCCCTGTTTCCTAAGCCTTGCCCATTAGGCACCTGCTGCTGTCACACTCGGATGGCTTCACAGGAAATTGCCTGGCTTTTAGGAAGTCAACGGAATGCCAGGGCATTTGAACTGAAACACGGAAACCCAATCATGCAACCGTGCACGTACCACCCAACACAAAGACGGGAAGGGAGTGTTGCCGCTCTTGTCCTTTGGCTTCATGAGCCCAATTACCAGGCTCAGAGTGTGTTTGTCCATGTGCGTGTTTGCTTGTGCAAATGCGTCGGTGCGTGTCTCGCAGACAGGTGTATCAGCAGACCCTGACAGCCAGATTTCATGCACTACAGGCAAACAGACGTGGTCTGTCTCGGAGTGGTAGAGATGATTGGTCCACGGTTGCTTCAGGAGGCTTTGTCAAATGCTGAAATCTTGATTATCCAATTGTGTGTGAGCCTGTGGCCACCAATTACCATACCTCCTCACTTGATTGTTCCGAAGCAGCTTGCAACAAGGTTAGAGGGATTGGACAACTTGTTGGATTTCATCCTGTTGGTAGGTGAAACAGAAACACCACTGACTATACATTATAAACAGATGCTCAGATTGATACTTTCAGAATTGAATTTAACATTGTTTGAGGTATGACACCCTGCTAATAAAACAGTAAAACTGTCTGTAATTATGCCATTTTTCCTATTGTTCGTATCAATAAGAAGTGAAAAGTAATTACTTCAGTTCTTATTTAGCTCTAATCCTAGATTATACAGTTGACTTGGGAAAAATGAGAACTGGACTGAAACCAAGTGAAAAAGCAGCCAGTGACCACAGAACATCTTTGAAAGACCTTCAGAAACTATTGCTGAAGTCCACAAAAAGCTAATGAAAAAAATATATGTCTCCTTGTAAGAAAGACATAAAAAAAAGTTGGGAATTTTGCCCAGAACTGCATTTATTTTAGAGGTGAAATAGTGGTAATATATCCACACTGCTGTTGAGTGGAATATGAATTCTGTGAACTTTGAGTTGTGGTTCACATCTAGATTTCCCCACCACTTCAGCTAACAGATGCCCAATGATCGGACTGTATCAGGCTTTAATTGTATTTTTGTCTTGCAGGTACTGCGTCATTTCTTTTGAATTTCCCCCATTGGGGGATGAATAAAGTATTTTTCTATTCTACTCTATTTCTATTTTCTTTCATTCACTTTAGGGTAAGTTCAACAGCGAGAAGGTCTCCCTGTGTCAGCATTTCAGGATATTTTGCGCAGTCACAATATTTGTTCTCATTAAAGAGATGTCGTCTCCGTTTGCAGTGGAAAACCGTTCGGTGTTATGTTCTCACAATCATTCATCTCTATAGGCATCAGAAACTTTACATGGGGAAAACACAAGCTGCTCATGCTGACCCAACATGTTTTTTTTTTGTGGTTCAATTATCAAGCAGCTGCAGTCATTACATGGAGCTGCATTTTTTGGCAGGGAAGAAATTGACCAATAATCTGGCTGACATGTGTGGAACTGATCTGATAATGACTGAACAGCTCCACCCGGTGGCAAATCTCCCCCATTTCCCATCTGGTGAATGTGACATTTTGTGTGTTAGAATTACCTTGGAATAAAAAGATGGAGGCAAAGTTGCTCTACAGTAATACAACTATTATTTATTTGAATTGTTTTGCTGTGGCGAGGCTGATTGAAAACAACAGGTTAAGTACTCCATGCCTACGAAGGTAAAAAAAAGTGGCAGAGGAGGTGAAGCGCAGCATCCTGGAATAACTCCATCATCTACCTTTCCAGATACTGAATGCAATATAATGATGTGCTTTCACACTTGCCATTTGCTCACTCCTTCACTCTTTAATCAATACACTGCATCGAAGAATGCCAGCGCAAGTCATTACCTCTCTTTCTGTTTCGGACACGATTTCCTCTCTTGTTGCTCTGCTATGAGGAATTACCGGCCTCTTCGTTATATCTACAGTGATGCCTGTACTGACCCCATTTTCATTTGTCCAGCTCTCCTGACCACTCTCACCCAATGCCATTTCCATGCTGAGCCCCCTCAGGGAGAAAGAGTAGTAATTAGTATGCTGATACATGAGCCTGTGGTGTTGCCATAACTAGTTGAACAGCTATTTCCCCCCCTCGCTCTGTAGTGAAGCACAGAGGATGTGTGTGTGTGTGTGCGTGGGTGCATGTGCGCAAGAATGTGTCTTATAATGAGCCTGAAGTAGCACAGTGGTACATACTGTTCTTGCCACAGTGAAAGGTATAACATTGATGACAGATGTTCTCACTGTGTGGTCTAGCACTGACTCATTCCCATCTATCTGTCTGTCTTTCTGTGCGTCTCTTTATTCGTGCGTGGGGTTGTGTAGTTACATAAGAATCCACACACATTCCTAGGATATGCACTCTGTTCGTTTGTGCAAACAAAGGAGCGAGGGAGTGTTACCATGACGATGGCATTAGAAACCAACCTTGCATCAAAGTGATGTGTGTATATCCATGTCTTCTTGTTTGTTTGTTTTTTTTCCTTTTGGTGTGTAAGTGCAGCACTTGCTTCCATTAAAGTATTGTATATATATATATATGACCCCCTCTCTCTCTCTCTCTCTCTCTCTCTCTCTCTCTCTCTCTCTCTCTCTCTCTCTCTCTCTCTCTCTCTCTCTCTCTCTCTCTCTCTCTCTCTCTCTCTCCCTCTCTATATATATATATATATCATATTTTTGCCTCTTGGTGCAATGAAAGAGAAGAAGAGGATGGATAGAGGAGAATGGAGGCAAAATGGAGAGCAGAGGGAAGATTTGTTTTTGGAAAGAGATACAAGATGGCAAGGACATGATGGGGGGCAATAATGAGGATGCAGGGGAAGTTAATTAGAGGGAGGGGTATACTGATTGTGAGCACAGATGTTTCCAAATGATCCTTTGATAAATCCCCCCAGCCCCCCCCCCCCCTTTTCACGCCTGAAAATGTCATTTTGCCAATGCTTTGAGCAGCCTGTGCACCTTTGCCAAAGCCACGAGTTAAGCTGCGTGTAGGCTTGTATGGTATGCTTGAGTGTGTGTGTGTGTGTGTGTGTGTGTGGCTTGCTTGAAATTGTGAGCATCTATTTGACATGACCTACTCTGGTCACAGTGGTGGTGTTTTCTCTGGAAAATGCTGCAGCGTGTGAATCCATGCTTGACCCATAGCATGGGTCACCACTCCTTCCTCATAGGTCTCTCGTCTCACCTTGTCTCCTTGACCACACTGGCTGTTATAGGCAGAGACCCTGCTGAGGTATCAGATGTCGTGTTGAAATACGGCAACAGCATTGGAAGTGTTTTCCTAAAAGAAATGCTTTATGGGACTTCTGAGATCAAGTCGAATATTGTTGCGTTTTACCATCTGATAATCCTTTAAACTCTGAAAGCATCCAGCCAAATGTGTAATGGGTACATTTGTCCACATGTCTGAAATATTATGTCAAAATAAAGGTGCAGAAATTCTGAGATGGCAACCATTTTATTTACCTGTTTTGTGAACCAAAGCTCTTAGTACATTGTGCAAGCCTGTATCTTACCATGTTTTTTTTCTCCTAATTTCAACTAATTATCATTCAAACTTATCCTAATCTGTGACAGACAGCTAAGACAAAAACATATATATTATTGGGTCAGATGTGACTCTAATTTGGCTCTCTTGGGTGACAGTTTGTGGCATTGCACCACTGTTCACTGAAGACACAATTTCAGAGGGGCTGTCGCAGAAAACAAAGCAAAATGTAGGGATGTTATTCAATCCAAGAAAAGAAACCAAACTGCCTTCTGTTCAAGAGGGTGACTGAGAATCTACCTAAATGTAGGGATGTTATGAATTTGAAAGGGAGATGGTGGCATGTAATCGGTTTGTTGCACAGAGATCATTATATAGTTATTCTTAGGGCTGGGCGAGTTAACTCGTTATTATCGTGTTAACTCGCTAATTATTTAACGCCGATAAATATTTTATCGCGCATTAACGCAGTCCTTTTTTTTTTCTTTTTTTAAATGTATTTTATTATTGTAAAAGTCTGTTGCTCACAGGCTTTTATTTTGTAAAAGTCTGTTGCTGTCTGCTGCGGAACCAGAAAAGAAAGTAATCGGCGGATCCACCAAACATGGAGAAGGGTACGGAACTTTTACTCGGCCATTTTCATTTTAAAGTTCTTCCAGACGGCGGAGTCGACAGAACCAAAGTCATCTGTAAACACTGCCCAGCCCTAGTTATTTTATATTCTTTGCACTTTTACAATGAAACTGCATCATTTTGGGGCTTTGGACTTTACTTAAAATGTACATTTTAAACATACCTGATGGATTAATGTGAACTGGAATAACTTAATTCGCATTGTTACCGCTGGTTAATGTTCATTATTTCAACTGTGCGAGTGACATAACACTCAGTATCTTTTGGGATTTGTTGAGCTCACATGGCTGACACAACAGAGCCATCAGATCCACATTAATGGAGATGTGCATTGTTGTGGAACCACCAGATAACCATAAGTCTGCCGCACAATTGTTCCAGTAGCGCTCATTTCGTACGTGGCTTGCTGGGCTCAGTAAGTTTGTATGTCCACGGAATGGCAACAGGATGAATGAAAGACCTGTGCAGTTTAAGAGGAGTCACGATTCGAGTATTTTGTAGCTCTCGTGTTAGTTGAGAGTTTTTCTTGTTTGGAGTTGTGCACGACTCCTGTGGAGTTCTGACCCAATCTCATCAACCAACTGCTGTTTGCATCAGCTTACCATGAGCCAAATGGTTATTTTCTACCTAAATCTGTGTTGAATCAAACATTTGTTGTTACTATAGTGAAACATGGGTATCATTTATCAAAACGCAGCCTTGCTGGAACATGTAGTGGTGGGCTCAGAAATATTCAAACAGTCACACTTTTTCCCTTGGCTTTTTAGCTGTTTACTAGAACAAATTAAAGTGTGCACATTCTAATTTGAGGGTAGTTAAATCCAAATGGGAGGGAAGATTTAGACATGCCTTCTTTTTATTATGCAGAATCCTTTCTCTCATGGAGTCCAACAACAAATTAACACCATTATAATTGTTTAGTTTTCACACTTTCTGCAGAATCCTTTGCAGGCTGTGTCTAAAGTGTAACCAATGGACATCACTCAGGAATGGGTTTTTCCCTCTTTGATGCTCTGCCAGGCAGCTTTCTGCACTCCGTGGGCTTTTCTACCTTTAGACATTGCCTCCAGCAAGTTAAGTGCATCCCGGTCAAGTTGAGAACAGGCAATTGACTCAGCCATTGCAGAAAATTCCATTTCTTTACCTTCAAAAACTCCTGGGCTGCTTTTGAAGTATGTTTTGTGTCATTGTCCATCTGCACTCAGAAGCACCATCCAATCAGCCATGCTGCATTTAGCTGAATGTGAGCAGAAAGTCAGCCCAGTGCCATTGGAAGCCATGTGTCACCATGACATCAAACTAAATCCAACCTGCTTCTTAGATCAGGTTGTTTGCTACAAATCTTAAGCTGTTTCAATTCTTCTCTGTGCAATATTCCTTGTGTCATTCTGGTGTAGGTTGATCTTAGTTCCATTTGCCTAAAGAATGCTGCTACAATACTGCTCTTGTTTTTTTATTTTTATTCTGATATAAGTGTTCTGTTCATGAGGTGAATGAATGGTTTGCACCTGATGGTGAGCCCTCTGTATTTGCTCTGTGATTTCCTTTTTTATTTTTGTTGTTTGTTCTGCTTACAAAGACAGGGCTGTTATGTTGCCAAGCTCACCGGTGCATATTTTTTCTTTTTCCCTTTGTACTCAGAACATTCTAAATCATTGACTTGTCAACTCCCGCGTCTCTGCATCTGTGCAAAACGTTGCAGTTTCATACTAAAGTCTCCAACATTTCAAATGACAACAATTTGACGGCTCCGAAATCATTACATACCTAAATTTGCCTTTTATAAACAGCGACATTCGTTTTGCACTAAATCAAACTGTCCCGAAACTAATGTTTTCGTGTTCAAACATTTACAAAATTACTAATGATGGATATTAGGGAGAGGTGTGTCATGCAAAAGACTGAATCTTCTCCTATCTGATACATCTTTGAAGATTGTTCACGTTTCTATTCGCTGTGAGGTGCAATTCTTTAGGCTAAAGTGTTAAAAATACAGGGTTGGGATTTGCCACATGATTGCTGCCCGAGACATTTCACAACTCGTTAAGCCTTTATTGTGACACTAAGACATTTCTGTACCACGGACAAACATGGGTCACACATTATGGGGTGAGACTGAGCTGGATGTGCTGTAACCAGGATATTTTTCTTAACTAAAACATGTAAGTGGACCTGACTGTATATAAAGATACAACACCTTCCATGTAAAGGACAGTTACCAGGACGTGTAAACAACGCAAGCAATGTAAGCAACATTCAAATGTGCCCAAATTCTGCACAAGACACTGAAAATCCAAACTTACTCAGAATGTAAAAAGATGTAGATTAGATGTTATCAGCTCAAGATTCAAACACCCTAACAGTTTTAAAAGCATTAACACCAGCACCTCTCTGACAGCCTGGAGGGAATTTCTTCAAATAATCACGTTCTCATTTGTCCCGTGAAGGCTTACACCCATCTGGAACAACCCTGACATCCTGCAAAACCAAAAAAAAGCTAAACTTCACTCTGTGGAACAGCAAAGGGAGAAAGCATTTCAAACCTATAATCCAAAGTAGAAACTTTACATCATTCAACACACTCACATCACAATACGGGGTCAGCAGAAACGCATTTTCCATAACTCAACCAACTAAACCTAAAACTTCCTAATAGGGTTGCAGACTTTTCTAAACCTCTGTACCCCAAAATTACTATAAAAGATATACTACCGTCCAAGACTCAATCTCTCTACCCACCCCAAAGTGGGAGACAGACCTTTCCATCAGTTCTAGGGTCAAAACTGCTGGTCGCAAATATGTTTTAACACCTTCGATGTAAGTAAAAATCCAAATTTGCATATACGATGGAAAATTCTTCACAGAACACATTCTACAGGAGAACGGATGTCCAGGATGGGCCTTACACCCTCAAACAGAGCTCCAGTCTCCCAGCAGTGGGACACCCCCCCCCAATCCCCTCCTCAGGGTACCCCACCTTATCTCCCAACAGAGGCCGTAGGGTGTTACCTGTTAAGTTTCTCTACAGACGTAGCAGCTTTAAATCATCTACAGGATCCAGATCTCTTTATCTCAATTTGAATTTTCCCTTGATAACACATGAGGCTTGGCAGTCTCTTCTCTTCAGTTTCTCAGCTATCTCTCATAGTAGTCTATCAGCTGTGAGTTTTCTTTTTGGTTCCGAGCACTGCGTCCTCCTGTTTCCCTCTGCTCTCAATCTTAAATCCTCAGTGGGCCGGCAAAAGAGGTTTGGAAGAATTTCAGATGCTTTTATTTGCGTTTATGCATTCCGTTTCTCAGGACGAACAAAACATCACTGTAAAGTATGAGGATGTGACAACTGGAAAAGGGTGACGCGAAAGTGTCCAATCTGAGGCCAGAGAGACAAAGACAATATGACAGATGAAAAGAGAAAGTGAGAGAGGGACTGTGAGTGCATTGGTATGTTTCTGTGTGTGTGTGGCCTCAAAGTGCTCAAACTGTCATTCAAGCTTTAGGGGGTTTATCTTTGGGAGCAAGGGCACCTGGTTTAGCTGGCTTTGCAGTGGGTATGGCAGATATCTGCATGCACACTCGCTGAAGATGTGACAGCAGGTATCCACTTGCGGGGAAAGATATGACACCGTGTCATTATGCGCAATGCATAAAACATTCGCAGCCATAAGTTTCTCTTTTCATGTTTGCCTCTGTTTTGTTGTCTCTGAACATGCAAACCCAACGCGCACGCACAAATGGGGAGCAGTGGGCTGTAAGGGGAGATAGAATAGAACTGGGATGTGTATGTTCGCCTCGGTCAGTTATCTCCGCCCAGTCAATGCGCCACACGATGATTCCCTGAGAGGTTTGAAATTACAGTCGTGCTCATGCGGAAGGAAAATATTTACGCGGCGTACCGCATCAGAGGCACCAGCCTCTTTTGCACTGACAGACACTTCACAAGCACGCCACCCGGGCAGACAGAGCATGGAAAAGCATGCACAGCTCACACACAAACGCACACAAGTCCATATGCTTTTCTGCTGGCTGGATAAATCATTTTAACAGCTGAACACAGATTAGAAGTCCCTGAGTTCTCTGCTCGAACTGAAAGATGGCAGAAATTCTCAGGAGGGTTAATAGTGGGATGTGACACTGCAATAATTAACAGTGCCAGAAGCTACAACGAAGACATGTTTTCATTTTAAAGGGGACATTGTATAGTTCTGGGGAACATATCTGGTTGTCTGCAGTCATCAGCAATTGTAAAACTAACCCCCCAAAAAAACATAACCCTGGGATTCTTTTTATCCTATCCAGTTTTCATTTTAAAAGAATGTCACTCATTAAGTTCACTCTGCCTCCTCTGCTAAGCCTGGACCTGTGAGCCCCACCTGCTCACATCCATCTATCCAGCTAGGCCGATGATGATCTACCACCAGCCTCAGACGACATAAGAGGGTCAAACTGTTAAAAAAGGCAGAATATTACACCTCGAAGAAACACTGCGGACTACACATCCTGAACCTTTAACACTTAATGTATTAATTACATCAGTTCATTAGCTGAATCCCACTGCAGCAATAAAAGAAACACCTGCCTGAGTCATATATGAATACCTGCTATTAGTTCTCAAGTTACATGTTATGTTAATTAATGCTTTGAATTAACAGGCCGTTAAAGTAGAAAAGCTCCATAACACAAGTTCAGATGATAATTTCACTGAGGCTGACATCAACCCCTTTCTGTGTTGGTAGCACAGATGACTCTTTAACAATCACTTTGGGATTTATGACTGTTATTAATGTACATCTGTAACCAAAAATAAAGCTTCAAGTTGGATCCATGCTCCCTGTTTGCGATTCCTGTAAAGCAAAGACACAAAGTTTCTCTCCTGTGCAGCTTAATTAGCCCGAGTCAGACACCATTCCGCATTAACAACAGTGCACTTGCTATACCCTCCATCATTTAAATGTTTGAATTCATTGCATGTATGAAAATTTGAGCTTTGGAACTCTCACAGTACTACGCAAAAAGTATGAGAAGTGTCACATTATTTGGTCTGTCGATGATTCTCTAATTGCGTTTGTATTGAGATGTACTACAGATGACCGCGGCCATCATTGCGTGGATGTTGTTTGCATTAAAGCCCATCAGTACATGTACTTCTGTGAGAGGTTTCTCAGTTTTAATGTTGAAAACAATGTCTTACCGTACTTCACTTTTATCAGCTGGTGTGCAGCAGAGATTGCCGGCACAACTTTTAATGAGCTTCCTAAGGACAGAGCTTTGAAATGGGCCCACTCAGGAGTCCAAGTTGGTTCTGTCAAAATGCAGGACAAATATACTCAAAAAGCTTTTCGTCCCAGCTGCCATTGATTTTTTGAATAGCTCTGTGATGTTTATATTTTCTGTTGTCTGTTTATTCCTTTTGTGATGATGAACGTTTGATTGATTGTGTGGTACTGCTGGCTGTAAAACAATTTGTGCCTCTGGGATGATAAAGAGATTCCTGATGCTTCTGGAAATAGTAAATTTCCAAGGGTCCCACAATGCGATGCATCAAAATGTCATAAATGTTAAAATCATGTTGCCATAGTTTTGATGGTGAAATGTCCTTATTTCTCAATATTGGATTTTTGATACCTTTTCCTTTCAGAGGGCACCAAATGTCTTCAATCAGTGACAGCTTTGGATTGCAAACACTGCAAAGACTCCTTTGGTGTGAAGCCATGCTGTTGGCATTGTCTTGCTGAAATAAGCAACGCCACCTCCTGCAAATCATTCACTTCTGTTATTTGTATTTAATGGACATCTAAACACACTGGCTTTGCAGTCTGCCCATGTCAGCTGTGCTTACGGCTCTTTATGACTTTGCGACTGCTTGTGTTGCCATGGTCACTGACGCGTCTCACAACAGGGTTGCTCATACCTTCTTTCCTCACTTGCATGTTCAATCCTATAGAGTGCAATACTTTACTTTGTAGAGGTTTATTTAATTTGTATTTAATGAACAGAGATCAAACTTCCACGTTGATTGATAGCAGACTTTACGAATTAATAGACTGAGACAAGGACACATTCTGTCGTATTTTTTCTTTCTTTGATTCTAACAAAAGAGAACACTGTCGAATAAATTATTAGAATTAGCTGGAAATCTCAAATGTCTTCAGTTTCATTTACTTAAATCCTATTTTTAAAAGTCGCCTGTGGGCCAAAGTCAGCTCATGCTGAAGATGTTACACCAGAGGACATTTTCCATTTCACAAAATGTAATTTTCCTCCTCACAGTGATGGTCACAATGGAAGATGAATGATGACGTGGGGCAGCTTATAACTAGGTGCAATGTTTTTGTGGTTTTAATATTTTCAATTTGGCTCAGGCATTTGTTTCTCTCTCTGTTTAGCCTCCCAGTCTGCGCATAAATCTTTACAAAACCAGAGTACAAGAGACAGATTGTTTGGGGGGGGGGTGTTGGCACAGAAAAACTGATTCTGTGAAACTTATCTTCTTAAATTGTATCGGTCAGCATGACTTAATTGGTCAATCATCCAGTCACAAATGGTAGCTTTCAAGTATGTTGATAAGTGCAGGACTGCTTCCCGAGCAGGTTGTGCAGTTCTCTAGAACAGTGAGGTACTGACCTTCTCCCAGCAGGGTGATAACAAACAAGACCCTGTGCCAACATGTGTACACTGACAATCTGACTACATGGAGCCCATCTGGAACTCGATGGGAACCAGTTCTGTCTAAAGTCCCAGGCACTCACCGAGAAATAGTCAAAGGGGTTAGGAGACTGTGTCAGATTTCCTCTGACATAAATCTGGGTTTAATTGTGATTCTACTCAGATGAAGTCCAGGACAATCGAGCATGACACAGATCGTCCCTGAGATCACAGACCTCATAACAGAGGCTGAAATTTTTCCATTTTCCCTCAATTAAACTTGTAAAAAATACATCAGAGTAAAGGTTACACTAAATTAAGACGCTACATATTAATATACTTCAAATAAGGCTGAATAACAGTTCATCATAACAGATTTAGATTGACTCCAGAAGTTATTACCTGGTCCTTATCATGTGGTGGCCATGTCCTGTCCCTGGTGAAATCCTTCTGCAAATCCACCCAGAAGCCTTAGTGGTTTCAAACTACACAGCTGATCTGAGATAGAGCATCACACACTGCAAAACGAGAGTCAAGTCTCTCATCATTAACATGATACCAAGCAGCAGGTATTTCATTCTGTTTTGCTCATCTGGTTGTTTAAGACAAGTCTCAGTTTCTCCTAATGCCTTCTCTCTCTAAGTCTGGTCTACGTAAGAGTTATTGATTTTTTCAGCAATGTTTAATTAAATTCTACTCAGTTTTCTGAGCAGACAATAGTTTCTTCACCTTGCCCTCCCTCCTGTTTGCTGTATGTTTATTATTTTCCTTTTCCAGGTTTTGCCCTCTTGTGTCACCCCAAACCCCGTCTTTTATGCCCTCTATGGCTGTAAGAACTGGGTTTAAGAAAGACGCAACCTGGTTGCCTGGTTGGCTAGAGCAGAGTGAGCTGGGGTTATTGTTAACAATAACAAAAAAAATAAAAAAATAAAAAAATACTGTAGATTTGTACATAGCGAATGTTTATTCACTATTTTTATTTATTTTATTCTATTTGCTTGTTTTTTACTACTTTAATTGTTTTCATATCTTTACTGTATGCTGCTGCAACAAAACAACTTCCCAAATTGGGATTAATAAGTATTTATCTATCTATCTATCTATCTTTAAGGAGATAAATTGCAGAATTTAAGCCAGATGAAGAACTGAAGTGGAGAGCACAGAGAAGACACAATATATTGTTGCTGCCGACGCTGATTGCTAATTGGGAACGACAGACTGAAGTTGAGGAAAACTACCCGTCGGAACTTAAATACGCTCTGTTTGGTTTGCACATAAATAGGTCTGACCTCAACCTACAAAATTTGGTTGAAAAGATGACTTTGCCGAATATATAAACGTCTACATTTGGTCTAAAGGTGAAAGAGAATAAGTCGTCTATCTCACAAAGTTGAAAAGAGGTCTATATGACTATATGTGAGCCTACCTGATTCAACCCTAAAAAAGATGATGCATTTTTGGTGTTTCAGTGGGACAGATCCCATTTTTTTCAGCATCATTATTACTCGGTAGAATTCTCTCTCTTTCCATACTACAAACAAAAAGACTTCTCAGGTGTTCCCCCACTCACTCACAGAGAGGTACGTAACATGGAAAAGCTGCTGGTGAATTCCTTGTTTGCAGCAGGTCAGGTAAGTTCTGTGATTCAAACCAGCAGCGGATCAAGTTTCAGCCATCTTCACAACAAAGTCTTTCACACTGCTCATGCACATCCTTACCCCCGTCTTTGACGAGGTCCCCGCTATAACTTTAACTGCCACGACAAAATGTTAAACCTTAATTCCAAATCCAAGCCTCTACCCTCACACAGCTTTGTACATATGTTGGGTTTTATAAGTACAGAGATGGCTTCCAGGTTACACCCCCCACCATTGCACTTAAACAAGCTACATGGGTTTTAACAGAAGAACAGTAGAATTTTCAAAGATTTTTTCTTATTTATTTTATTCAAATGAAAACCATTTAGATTTCCCATCTGTGTTTGTATCTTCTTCCCTTCCACTCCCACGACCTCTCCCACCAAGCTCCTTTCCTCCTGGCCCATTACATTTCATCATCTCGGTTATCCCTTCTGTCATGAGTGCCCATTGGCTTTTAACAAGACGCAGGAGGCCAGTGAAGCAAGCATGGTTAAATGCTCTCTGCCCCTCTATTTCCCTCACCCGAATGCAGTGATGATGGAGACTCATGTCTGGAAGCTTTATTTCCCCTGTGGGCACTCTAGCATATTGTGGGTCATTTGTAGCGCTTAGATAGCTGAGCTAGTGAACAGATCTGAGCCTAAGCCTGCTACAGAGGGCCCCAGTCTCTGCATCAGCCTCTAAGCTCATAGCCAATAAGAAGAGGGAAGTGTCGCTCCAGATGACGGGCTTTCCGCCACAGTGATGAAGCTGATGGCAGTGGGCTGTGATGGCTTCAGTCACCAGGGGTGATGGATTGTAATGGAATATTCAGTTTATTATATGAGCCATACATTTTCTTTACGATTAACTAAATAAACAACTGACTGCGTGACGAGCCTCACTCCTCGCTAATTACTGTTATTAAACTTGTCAAGCTTTCCATTCTAAAAAATGACAACAGTGGCAGGTTTATTGTTGGAAATTATTGATCATTTTAGCAGCAATGTGTAGCCAGCAGCTGAATAAAATCCCGTTTAAGAGACTGGGGCCCGGGGTTGCCTAAGTCAGAAAAGCATCGTTCACATGCCAGTGGACTCGAAAGGGACACATTTAAAATCAGTTTCAACCCTCTTCACATCAAAGCTTTTTAAACTTTTTGACTTTTAACATAACATGCGTTAAGATAAGGACTGAACCATAAAATGTTGGTTTTTTTTTGGATGACTTTAGCTTTGCTTGATGAAAAAATTCCCCAGATAGAAGAGGGCAGTTATTAATATCGTATCACTTTGTGAAGAAATACGACACTAGTCATGAACAAAGTGTTTTCATAAGTAAAGTTTACAAAGCACAGACACGTTTTTGAGGGATATAGACTCGGATTTGAGCTTTCCATGACTGAGATGCATAAAGCAGGACAAAAATAAATGTTCTTGTCAATTTCACAGAAATAAGAACACTCATTGACAGTCCATGTTGTTTGTTTGACTTAAAAAAACAACATGGATGTTCTCTAATGTTTCTAATGAAACGAGTTGAATAGAAATTTGAGATAATTGCAAAAACGTGATACAGTGTAAAACGTATTATGCTGATAAATGTTCAACGGAAATGCAACACAATCCAGTCGGCTGCAGGGGTCTTGCTGGATGCTCTGTCTACAGAGGCTCCGCCCTGCAGAAGCAGAGCCACCCGGACTGCTTAGAGGCAACAGAGTGAGCTTTCAGGTGGCTGTGGATACAGAGGTGTGATGCATGGCTCAGTGTCGTTGGGATGCAAGTCAGGCCTTGATCAACCACAGTGGGCTTGCCTCACCTAAAACACCCAATTACTCCAGGAAATGTCAGTGATAATGTGTCCAAGCACACATGGTAATTAGGGATGTATCTTTCGCCACCAAAAAGTGGAACGCAAACAAGCTAAACAGCTAAATTATGAGGAGCAGAAATCATGGTGTGACCTTTTTTCTGTTCATCTCAACGAACCAACCCTTAATAATCACAAAGAAGAAGGTGATAGAAACTCACATGAATTATGCTGATTTTCTGAGAAATCAGTTCAAATGAGGGGTTTGTATCAAAACTCTTTTAGTGTAAGCTTTGGCTGAGAAAGCTTACCCAAGCAATCCCATCAGGAAGTCTGACTTTTAGTGGTCTCTTCTTTGATTTTTCACAACTGGAGGCTGGAAATTCAGAGCTCCAAGTTGCCACTGAACACAGAACAGCATGTCATTGCTTTCCCTGCTCATCAACTTTTGATTTTAGACAATAAAAAAAAAAAAAAAAAATGCATCCAAACACTTACCATCCAATCCAATCCAATTCAATACAAACCATAAGAGGTCTGCTGCACTGGAAAGGACGTTCAAAATCAAAAATCGATACACTGCAATTTAATAACTTCAGCTTTAGTTCAGTTCCGTGTTCCCGAGCAAAGATGCTTCAGTAGTGTAACTGTTCTGTTTCATCCCAATAAACAACCTCTGTTCAAACCTCATCTCTACATGATTCCAAATAGCTGTTCAAATAGATATGGGTGACATGACAACAATTATGACCCAAACAGGAGATTAAGCCACAGCATGAAAGCAATTGACTGATAACGTTTAAAAATCTGAGGAGGTTAACGCAGTTACATATCCTATGTTGAAGGTGTGATAAAGTGAGATAGAACTCATTGCTGCAGTCAGTTTGGCAAAACGTATGTTTGGAGCTGAGACAAAAGCCCTTCTGTTGATGTCAGTGGAGTGAGATAAACAAAGTGAGAAGGATGGGTAAAAAAAAACTGCTTTTACATCCAATTACCTACTTCACTGCGGGCACAAACCGGAGCTGGAGGCCTTAAAAAAGGTGCATTAGTCTGATCTAATTGGCATAGATGCATCACAGTACCTCTGAAGAACAATGGAAGTGCGTCCTCTCACATCACAGCGTGGCAGACAGGCAGAGCAAGCGACAGATACCAAGACACATGAATTGGTGTCTTTTGTAAAGCTTTGTGATTATCATTTTGTGATATGAGAGTTAAGTAGTGCTAAGAGATATCTGTCTGAAAGGAAAGAGCGAAGAGAAATTAGACAGTCCTCACAGAATTTGTTAGGTAGCATCAGCTCCATTACAACACTGCGTCGTGTTCTGAGCGTTCATTTCCCATGGAGTTGCTTTTTTCTTTCTTTTTTCAATTTATTTACAGGCACGATCCCATTCTTTTTATTTTTTCGTGTGTGTATTTGCACGAGTGGACATGGATATGTGTATGTCAGCGTAATTATACTGCAGTCTTGCAGAGATGTGGAGAACAGTGCTGTTTGTGTTCAGGCAGCACCTGCTCTGTGAGGCTGGTAGCTGTGATTTCAGCCATGCTCATTATATGGCCCAAGGCTGCCTACACACTGATTCAGCCAAAAACCCTAATGAGCCGCAGCTTTCCTGTTGCCTACTCGACGTCGAGCGGGGACAGGGCAACCACAGAGCGACAATGCCGCAATCTCTGACGTTCCACAAACGTGCAGAGTAGAGCTGTTGCTGATCGGAATTGTTTCACTAAATTGCGATCTTGTGAAATTGCTGCTTTTTAGTTTGACTTCCATCCCTTTGTCATGAACGACTCTTGTTTTTTTTTATCAAAATTGCAGTTTGACATTGGGATCTAAAGCCTGTATCTGTCTCTTAAAGATTTGCAAAAGAAATAGTCCAACCCTCATCAGAGGGCAGTACATGTAGAGACATCCCCACAGAGCACTGGTCTCATCAAGCTCCATTGCTGCTGGAGGCCAAATTGGAATGAGTCGTACAAACCCCCTCCACCTCCCACCAAATATTCTTTTTAGTCCAAACATCATTGATGCTTTTGCATCTGCAGGTTTGAGCTGGATGGAGGCGTGTGATCTGAAAACCTGAATTTGGATGCAGATAAATGCAAAAATATTGCATATTGTGGGATATTGGCAGAGGCAGCTTTGTAGTGTGAAGTGGAGTTTGGAGAGTTTTGTGAAGAGCAAGTGGAGTGCAAATGTATCAATGCAGAGGTAGGCAGACAGAAAATGAGTTTCGAACAATAAAATGCACTGGAGAAACTTCTTGAGGATTTGCATAATCTCCTCAGTCGATCCGATAGGCTTTCGATAACGTATTCACGGACTCTATCAAGTCAGTCCCTGACTCTGAATAGCCACGGAAAGACTCAATACGACTGCGTACTCTCTGCTGTTTGTGCTGTCATTAAGGCTGCGCCACATTTCAAAACCCGAAGCAGGCAGTCAACTCTCCTCTCAGTCGAGTCCTTCTCTAAGTGTCGTGTCAGTTTGTCGTGAATGGGAGATAATTAGAAGCTGCATCCTTTTATGCTGGGGATCACTATAGAGACCCAACAAGTGGCAGGATACACTCAGCACCCTTAGACAGATCTATCACAGTCACTTTTCTTACCACTGCCATGGGCTGAGTCGGTGTGCGTGTGTTTGTGCGTCTGTGAGCGAGAGTTATGCTGTGAAGAGGTTATTTGTGGCAGAATACTGTGAGGCCTTTGTTTCCCCTCGTCTCTGTGCTTCTGACAGAGGGAGGAAAGAACTCGAGCGCACTGTGGCTTTGATCACACACTGGAACAGCTTCATACAGATGGAGGGAGGGGAGGCGGGGAGTGAGACAGTGATGGAGGAGTGAAAGACTTAGAGGTGAGGTGAGTAGAGGTGGAAGAGCGGAAGGCTTTGGTGGTGCAGCCAAAGGAGTGCGTGAGCTGAGAAAGTGGAAGCGTGAAAGCTCAGTTTCTTGAATCTTAAATAAGCAAGCACGTTTACATGAGACTAGGAAAAAACATATTACCATGTAAGTCCAACCGGCTTTTAAAAAGATTGTAAACGTGCAAAGATTTCAAATGAACAACATTGTACAGAATCTAATTTCTCAAAACTGGACTAGTACACCCACATAATGCAGTTTGGGATCAAGCATGGACTCTTGCATGTATACATGACTTTTAAAGCCAGGCTGGATGGCACGAAAATAAAAATACAGATTTCCCTTTCCTCAGCACAAGTTACCTTTGTTTTGTGACCTTTTCACGTTTTGCTATGAGTCCGAGCTGCATATTCACAGAAGCTCAAGTTTGACAAAAACTGTGGGACTCCTGTTTGACCACATTTTTCACTATATTAATTTGCTGTAATACTACTTGGTTGATATTCTGCATGAAGGACGTTTTCACACCTGAAAGCCCACATTTGAGTCCACATTTGATCCAGATAGGTGTGGCTTTACTCTTCAGTTTAAAATGTATTTGATCTGCTTCACCTTACACTGGAAATTGTTGGATTTCTTCCTCTTTTCAGTGTTTGGGAGAACTCGAAATAACTTCCTCTGAATGGTTCAAAAGTCTGAACTGGTCTTAGGTTTTTTTTTTTATATTTGACCTGTTAATGTTGTGATTTTGTGACAATTTTGCCTTATGATATTGCTTATTTCTTACATTTGTATTTTTTCCTCATTTATCAGTTTGTTTAAGCTTTGTAATTTCATAGTATTAATGGACTAGTTTAATCTGTTTCAGATGTTTTTCCACTTGGTGACTAGGAAGGAAGTAAACTCTCCTTCAATTCGAAAGGGTTCGGCTATCAGAACATGATGAAAATAAATCATCGGTCCTCACCGGGTCTTAGAATACAACCTCAGATGAACAGTAGCACAAGATGGTACACAGTGTCATTATTTATTCAACAAAAACTAATCCAAATGTTCCACCTTGGGGACAGTTTGCAGTCGGATTGGGGATAGCAGCCTTTCTCGTGTCCGCATAGCGATTTGAATATAGATTCCCTTTTTTAGGTCTTTCTGGCAAAATAATGATTTTGTCTACAGTTTAAAATGACCTAAGTGTAGTAGAAGTAGCAGCGTGCACAACTCGGCAACACATGCGATCACTCGGGTGCAGCATTGTGTGAGGAAATAAAACAATTACATTAGTAGCACTCACTTATGCAGAATCAGCCAATTTATTACAGCGCAGGATCATAGTGCAAGTGACTGCGCTTAATGTCAGCCATGCAGCGGTTGTCATTGTGAAACTGAACAGGATAAAGGGCTTTAGATTTTCTTTCTTGTTTCCATTAGGCAACAAACAAACTAAGCCATGGAGCATTTTCAGCCGCTGCACAGGCAGAAACCCAAATAAAGCACTCTGGTCTCCTTTTTAAAAAAAAAAAATCAAAGCTGCATTGTTTGAATTAATTGACCAGTTCAAGAGTTCAAATACAAAGGATTAATGCACATAATATTCTATGTTGCTGTGCAATGGCCGCGATGAGCAGCTGGCAACAGAGAAATAAAACTGAGAGGAGACACAGTACAGTTCTGTATGTATTAATGTATTACGTCTGCTCAGTCAGCAACATCTTAAGAGCTATTTTTCTTCTTTCATTCTTAGCCAGCACTGCAATGTTTTCACCACTTACTCCTCTGCTTGAATTTAGGTTATACAAGAGAGTCAGTTACTAATTAAATATGTCTTACAGTGTTGTAGGTTTCTGGTCTGTAAGCCCCTGCTTGCTTTTCACTCTCTGCTAAGAAAACACATCGTGTCAACACATCCATCTGACTGAGAATCCACACTGGATCTACTGAGCGTGTGCGTTTAGAAGAAGAAATGGGAAAGCCGGTCCCATTTATGTTGCAAATACATCTCTCTCCTGGGTAAGAATGCGTGGGAGAGGGAACTAATTCGACTTTCTGTTAAATATTCCCTTAAATATACATTTGCCTCACTACATTTTTCCAAAAGAGCATCTATAGTTCTGCTCTCCAATCCTTTTTATTTAGATTCATTAGTGAACTTATTCATCGCATAATAAGGAGAGATAGAATTAGTTTTATAGACTGTTTAAATTGAGGTGAAAACTGCGTTATTTTTCCCCCGAAGAAATGATATCTAATCTCGTTGTAACACAAAGATAACAACCTGAAACAATACATACAAAACAAATCTTGGCCTCACTGCTTGCAACTTAACTGGTGTGGGTGGGCATGCACATTCAGCCTTCCACTTCTGAGTGTAAAATTAACTGAAAAATGGGTAAATTAAAATGCATTCATACAAACTTTTATACTAATTAAGACTCAAATACATCCTTTGCCGATGCTCTTAGAGCTATGCAGGGCACATGATGGGCTCCAGTCCGGTCCCGTGCTTTTTGTGTGGCTGTAGAAACGTGTTCAAACTGTACGGTGTTCGTCTCCGTGTTCATCGTTACCAGTGTTGGTCAAGTTACTTTTAAAAAGTAATTTGTTACAGTTACCAGTTACTGCTCCCAAAAACTAATTGAGTTAGTAACTCAGTTACCACATTGTAAAATTAATTAGTTACTCAACAAAGTAACTGTGGCCTTATTTTTTATGTTCTATAACATCTTTAACATCAAATATGTTTATATTAACTGATTGAAGAATAAAAACACTATATACAGTAATTTAGAACATTCGGTATTGATTTGAACTCAATAGATTGCAGCCTGGCATTTGATGCATAGAAATAAAAACATACAGTAATTATTGAATAGAAAATTCAAGTGCAAAATTAAGACACACAAGTGTAAACTTGGGTAAAAAGAACCAAAGGAACATCTAGCCATTAAGTAGTGCAATTCTCTGTAACTGTATTTTAGGCCTACTGCACAATGAACAGAACACTATCCTACTCACTGGTCACCTGTTTCTGACCCGAAAAATCGAGTGGATAAAGTTTTTTTTCCCTGGGCATAGCGTGCATGTTGCCTTTTATCTCCACGAATGAGAAGTAGTGCCGCCGGTACTTCCAGTTAGAGAACGCTACCTTTGAACTTCCCTGGCTCGTCACCATTGTCGCTGTCTTGTGTGTGTTTAGTCGTAGTCGTCAGCGCGTGCAGTGAGACAGCGTGAGCAGGGTATCCGCCCACACAGCCAATCATCATCGCATTTGCAACGGTGTCATCATCCCCACCCCTGCTCTCTCCAGACAGCATGCAGCTGATGTGTAGCCGAAAGCCTACAACCACATTGTAGTAACGCGCCCCTTTATATTCTCAGTAACGATAACGGCGTTGTAACGATGGGAAAAGTAATTAATTAGATTACTCCGTTACTGGAAAAATAACGCCGTTAGTAACGCCATTATACTTAAACGCCGTTACTCCCAACACTGATCGTTACCCACAGTATTCGGTTTAATCTTGTATCTGAAACTAAAGCTCACAGGAAATACTAGTGCTTTCTCCTCAGGCTGATGGCCAAATGTCTACAATGTATTACTGTGAACATCTGTTGTCACGGAAGGTTTGTTTGTGGCCCAGAGGGGTTGGGTTTGCTCACTGATTTAGAGTTTTTACAGTCAGTTAGTTTTGTGTTAGGGAGGTGGAACCTGTCTCTGTCACATAAGGGCATACATCATTGCTCAGGTTCCCTCAACAGCTTTAAGAACGGCAAAATAAACAAAAAAAAACATTTACAAGTGTCTGTCGGACTACGCAGTACAAGTACGACTGATTCAAGATGAGATTTTGAGGCTGTGCGTTCGCTTTGCACTTTCCACACGCTGGTAAAAAACCGGGCTACTTTATCTGCACAGCATGCTTCTGCTTTTGCATTTATTATGCGACACTCTTTTCATTGTGGGTTTAAAGTGACAATAAAGTACGGTAATGAATAACAGTGGATGCTAAATGTTTACCATAAGTCCAACTACACAGGGAATTTCTCCGTGAAGCCACTCCAATGCATTTTCATCTAAGTACCCTTAAACAGCAGCCTCCGAGGCAAACAAGGTTAACAAGACAAGTAAAACAAGCAAAAAAGTAAGCATCTTTGCCTTTAATACCGAGCTAATTCCTGTGTATTCTTAAAAGCCAGCTTGCAGAGGGTTAGGAAACAATTTGTGCTGAAATGTTTTGATCAAACTGGCAATTAATTAGCACAAGATGCGAGAGGCGAGGGTGAGATCTGAAATTCTTCTCTGATCGCTCACAGCTACTGACAGATGGAAACTGGCCCATGCCGGATCAGACAATGCTCAACTCGGATCACTCCCACTGTCAGTGGTGGCAGGAAGCCATGACAACCACCTTTAAATATAACAAGCCCTTGCCCTATATAGGACAAAAACAAAAGCACACAGGGTAGGGGAATGTAAACAGTACAAAAATGATTAAGAAACAAACTGCTGTTCTTATGGAAAATAAAGCAGATTAATCCTGGAGACTTCTAAACTTCACTACAATTGAGTGTTACTTTTTAATGTGTGCAAGCAAGGAAAGAGTTAGGCGCTATGTTGTTTTTCTAACCTTGTTATTGCTTGGGGAGCTCAAAGGCACCGTGCTGGAAAGATTTATTTCGCTAATATTGATTACACTAATTACACATTACTGATTATGTGCTAAAAACAGGGAATGGTCATGCATCTTTCTTTGTCAAAACAATGGAACTGAAATTATGTTCAATAAAACATATCCTCGAGTCTGAGGACATTATCAAATTAGACATCAAGGGAATTAGGCACAATCAATTCCAATGATCTATTAGTAATCTGGCAAACAAAACACCTCTCCTATACTGTTCGTCTTGCGATGTTCCATCAGTTCTAAGTACATAAAGCAAAGAGTCCCCGAATACCCCCACCTTCAATGGATTTTTAGAAAGGAAGTATTGCACGACTACACAATATATAACATGTCCACACCTGATGTGTTTCCCAGATTGTCTCCAAGGAAACATCGTTCTCACCTGGAGAGTCTGAATAGGTGCTTAATGGTAACACTTAATGGCTTATGGACTAATGATACAGAATCTCAATGACCACAATTAAGTAGATGTCAGGGGGATTAGTATTTGCTTAGACTGTGATTTCACTGAGAAAATAACCCCTTAAAGGACAGAGAGTAGACCAAGGATCAATATGTTGGAGAGGTAATTTGCTGCTGCTGCTAAACAGATTCAAGTTCATGTGATGAAGTGAACTGAAAGAAGGTCAAGGCTCATTGATCTGCTAGTCGCACTGAGCCTGACAGGATGTTTTAAACTTTGTTCCATGTCCTGGTTGAGACATTAAGGCTACGGCTACACGAAAACGAAACGAGGTTTTTTTAAAAACGGGTACGAAAACGATTTCGACCACACAGGGGAGCTTCTCTGTCCACATGACAACGCGATGCTTGCTGAAAACGATGCAGTACACACGAAACACCTTTAGGTGCACTGTAAGCCACCCCCACCGGTTACACCAGAACAATAGAAGAAGCAATGCGCATGCGTGTACGCCCCTACTTCTACCAGCGCGAAGCTCACGTTGTTCCTTCAACAACGCCGCTGTAGTTAGCAGTGTCTGCAGCAGTGCTGCTATCAATGTTGTGGGGTCCATGATGATCGCTGTCTGTCCTTGTTGTGTTGTCTTCTTCTTCCGGATTTTGAATAGAAGCCGCTTTTTGTTCTGGTCACTGACGTATGTGTATACGTCACTGGCGTTAGCCATGTGGCTGTGCAGACGTAAACAAATCCGTTTTCGCTGTAACAATGGAAACGAAACGACACCGTTTTCAAATCTTCCCACTCTGGAACCCGTTCTCAAAAACTATCGTTTTGGGGTAGTGGGAACGCCGGCTCCGTGTGGCCGCGACAGCCAAACGATAAGAAAAAGAATCGTTTACAGTGAAAAACGTTTTCGTGTAGCCGTAGCCTAAGTCTGCAAGGTGAACCGACTACGTGTGTCTGTCATGATATGACTTTATTTTCTTGCACCAAACATCCAGATGAAGTAATCATGGTGGACAAGTAAGTGGCGATAAGGTCTACATTAAGAAAACATTAGAATACAAAAAAAGAAAACTTCAACCAACATTAATATAGTTCACTTTTGGACATTGTTGAACATTTTCCCTCTGTAATTTATCAACTATTATTTGGGTCTGATCTGAAATTGTTGTTCATGGCAGATTTGAATGTGAATCGCTGCGGCCAAGGTAATATTGGGTTAGGCAGATGTCTGTAGGGGGCAGTAAAATGGTACAGCACTGGTAGTTGTAGTTGTAAATGTATATTTAGCCCAAGCAAAGCTAGCCAGGCATAGAGAAACTGCTATCTAGGCGCCATTGTTGTGGGTATACAACGCATGCATCACACAAGCAATAAAGGGGATGTGCTGAGAGTAGGCTCCTCTAAAACCTCCGTTTGCTAGGCACACAGGGATACAGTAAAAAAAAAAAGAAGTTTTGAAATATCTTGACTTTGGAAAACATTTTTCATCTCACAATGAAGTCTCACTTTTTCTGACTAAAAAAGCTGTTTGTATGTAGTTGATGGTCGCAAGTACAGAAGAAATTTTGACCATTATTTGAGTTAAAAATTGTTTGATTTTTTTTCTTATGGGAACAATGTACAATGTTCCCATAAATGTCTCGCTACAACATTTCAATGAGTTTCAAATCTGGGGTTTGACAATGCATTCACACTCCCAAGTCATCGTATTGATGCTTGACATTGCATTTCAATATTCTGAGTACCCTTTTAGTGTAATCTTTCAACATGTCGGTAACTGCACATCACAGCCTCCTCCTGAGTGAGGATGTATTGTGGAGAAAATAAGGTAGCATCCAAGGTTTGGAGGAAAGGTGGAATAATAAAATCTATCAATGACAAAGGTTTTGGATTTGTCCATCCATTACCTATAATTTCTTATTTTTGAGCCAATTTCATGGATCATTATCGTGTGATTTCAGCTTTCAAACTGATGGCTTCAGATCAATTTATGTAGTTAAAACATTGAAACAAAGCTGCCCAGTCCCTGAGACAGGGAAGCAAATCAATGTCATTTCCGCTATCGTGTGTTACATGCAGCTTGATGGTTCTCCTCCTGAAAAGATGTTTTTAATCTACAGTAGACATGTCGACTGTTGCAATGACCAAACAACTGTTATTAATGCAAAAGGTACTCACGTTTGCCTCTTTATTAACTGATAAACTGTTGTTTTGCTCCAATGTGGTTCTGGACGTCAAAACTTGTTCTCCTTCTTCTTCATTCTCACTTTAGACCCAGGACTTTGACACCAGCATCTGTAGAGGTACCTACATCTCCAGTGATGAAATGGAAGTGTTGTTGTTGTTTTTTTCTTTTTCCACTTTCCAGCATTACGCACACAGAATCAGATTGTAGTTGAGGTCTGGAAAGGGTGGTACTTTGCTACGTGCGTTTAGCTTATTTCAGCAGTCACTGTTATTGTTTTTACATTATAAGCAGCAGATTAGTCAAATTTTAGGCTTGCTCACAATCACATCACATTCAGATAGTAACACCATACACCTCAGTAGCAAGGAAAATAGTCTGGATTCTTAATGTTTGATTAAGAGGTTCTACATGTCACTCCCCAAGGAGATTGTAATGTTTGAGACCCAATCTGAAAACACATATTGCCACATTATGTCTATAGCTGAATGATAAAAGTTGGTGGGGTCCTACTTTTTTTATGAGGCTAATCTGTTTGTGTTTTATATGTTTTTTTTTTTTTTTTGTAACAATATATTTCTTTTTATCTAACCACAAGAGGATCAAGTGTTTGCGTGTTCAAATATCTTGACAAAGTCAAACATTTTTCATGGGATGTAGTTATTCTTTCACATGACTGTATCTGAGACATGTGCTAGTTCAACAAAGATTTTCCATTTGCTGTTTTTCGCTTCATTGACCATGAGCCACACATCAGTGATCAAAAGCCTAACATGGAAAAACAGAGGATGTTCTGTTCTTCACAGTTTACTGAGGAAGCAGCAGCAGTTGTTGTTTTTTTTTGTGAATAAATGGGGGACATGGTTGTATAAACAGTGACAAAGTACAAAGTAAATAAATCCATAGAAAGAATGGACCAGTGGCAGAAATACTGAAAAAATGAAAATACTGACAAAAAATATATAAAAATATAAAAAATAAAATGAATGGATGGATGGACGGGATCTGGACGACATGATACTTCCTCTTTTTTAATAAAACAAGATATTAAAATCAAATGCTATTATTGTGTGCTATTATTCTTTAAAAGTCCAAATACATTCAAAGATTTGAATGGAAATAAATGGCACATATTAGACAATAGTTGCATTAAATGCGTTACAAAATGTTTACTAAAATTGTACGGTTCTACCGGTCTACCTGCTGGTCTAAATCAGAGCTCATGTGGAGTGGAGCCCAAACAAGTAAATAATGACCTGAACCCTAACAATATATTGTTATAAATAGCCCTTCCACAATACGTGAGCGTCAAACTAGCCAACAATGCCATCTGGCTTCGTATCTGACAAATAGCTATCTAATTATTCTGCCTTCATCTCTGCTTACTTAAGTTGCAGAAGAATATTGAGATGTGGAAGAAACAGATTCATTTTGCGGGACCAAAGCTTCAATGCGGCATCCTAGCAGATTGGCAGCACTCACACGGTTGTTTTGAGTAGTACATGCACTAACTGAAGTTATGACCATGGACTCATTTAGTCAGGACTGACTTTTGTTTAGAGCACGGGGACAGACACTTGCTGATCACCACCAACACCCACCTCATTTTTAACCCTGCGGTTCAAAGGTTTTTTTCCCCAGACACAGCTGGGATTAACCGATATAATGTTGACAGGCAGATAGAGTAATGATAGTTCACATTTCTTTTTTCCGATTTTTTTGTTTGATCAAAATTTTATCAAAAGACATTTTGCAATGGTGATTCTGTGATCAGTGTTGTAGTAGGAAATCAACATATCTCTGCTCGTTTTTTTTTATCTTTTGCCTGCAGCTGGCTGTCTTGTTAAAAGCAGTTGCCACAGAAAGTCCGAATTACATGCTTTCATCGCATATCATCTAAAAACTGTTTTATGTACTGTACGTATGATTATGCTCATTTTAACATGTAAATTCTTTTGAATTCTTTTGGATATGCCAGTGGTGTATTTGTTTGAACACCTATAATCAACGAGCAGGTGGGCCTGATTACTCTGTGGTGCAGCTGCCCGACTGAGTCAGAGAGAAAAATATAAAAAGTGAGACAGACAGCTTCAAGACACTCCGATTATGCATGGACTGGCTCAAAAAGTCTTGTAGAATCGAGCCCTCCGGCCGCAGTATGTCCATCTGAAGATAAAAGTTTGGAGAAATGAGCACAGTGTCTTGAAATGGAAATTCAAGTTTTGTATTGAGAAAGAAATAGAAAAAGGGCCTTTCCCACCACAATTGGATTATTTTATGGATAGTTATGCCAATTACTTGTTCAAATCTAAGGGGAGATGAGAACAGGAGAGAACGAGATGGAAGAGAAGTGTGAGGAGAGAAAACAAAAGGAAGAGTGGAAAGAAAGCAATACTGATAAAAGGAGACAAAAGAAGTGCTAACAGACTGGAGGGTAGATTAAGCAGGAGGTAGACTGTTTCATTGCCATCACCAGCAACAAATCCCCCCAATAATGAATGCACCCAATTTGATCGGAGTGCTACGAAAGAAAAGAAAGAAAGAAATGCAGCCTAAGCATCAAAGCGTGAAAAATCCCTCTGTGGTTGAGAGCAGGATGCCAGTGGTCTCCCTCCTGGTATTATGGTAGATCTTATCAATGAGGAGGGGCATTTTGTTGGTAGGATTACCCGGGCTTTGTGAAAGAAGATATTCATTAACTCCTGTTGACATCTCACAAAGCGATTATAATCCCACACAGGAGCAGTGGACAGAGCATGCGAACCGGAACAGAGGCTCTCTGCTGCTCAGTGGCACTGAGATGTGGCTGCCCTTACCCTCTGTTGAGAAATGCCAGAGGTTCACTTATGGAAGAGTGCTTTGAACAGCAAATACAAAGAGCACTTTAGCAGTAAATAGAATCATTGTGACCACAAACCATATACTGTGAAAAACTGGCATGTGGCATCATATGTCACCCAGAAAGGTTTCTGAAGGACATTTTGAAGCTCAAGTGTGTGTTTAATATTTTGACACCATCAGTCAGTATGTGAGATGTGGTTGGCTGCACAAGTCACAGCCTGACCGAGTGTAACTGGCTGTCAAGCAAACATGTCGGGTCTCTAAGGAGCTCGGGATAAAGCTGAGTGCCTGACAGATCTGAGGCTTCTTTTCTGACAATGGAATTGGGCAACAAAGTTGTCAATGTCTGCTTTATGCAATTTATAATGCACACAAAGGTAAGAAACTGAGAGGGGCCTGAAGGAGCTCCCTTCATTTTTTTTTTTATTATTTTTTTTTTTGCATTAAACATCTTGTGTTACTTTTGGAATGAATAAACTGAGAGCCCTAATGTGCCATTTTAAGTTTTCATAAAATACTTGCCGTCAAGTTCATCCCTGCAAACCAAAGAGCTGAATTTACATTGTGCCTGGTACTGTACAGAGCAGACACAATGGGCCTCATGCAAGAACCATTCGTACGCACAGATTTGTTCTTAAAGGGATACGCCACCCCCAGGCCAAATTAAGTGTATCCCCGCATTCCCGAGACATAAATAAGTGTGTGGGAGCGTTTTCCTGGCAACCCAGGCATTGTCCGAATCTCACAGCACTGACCACTGCTTGGTTGCGAGTAATACATACATGCTAGCGTCGCCACTCGAAATATTTCGCCCAACGTGAATTAATTTACTTGATTTACCTTCTAATTACTGTGTGAGTGGTGTACTTTCACATCGAGTGCAAATGACTGTGTAAATCTACACAGAAGGCTTGTTTTGCTCATGTCGGTTTGGGAACTAGTTTCAGGTGCGGAAAATACAGCCGAAGCACACTCCCCGCTACGTCTTTGGGAATCCCCACCCCCGACTTCTTCAAACAAACCAGCGTGAAGGGGGATATTCCCAATGACGTAGCGGGGAGTGTGCTTCGGCTGTGTTTTCCGCACTGGAAACTAGTCCCAAACCGACATGAGCAAACCAAACCTTCCGTGTAGATTTAGACAGTCATTTGCACTCGATGTGAAAGTACACCACTCACACAGTAATTAGAAGGTAAATCAAGTAAATTATTTCACGTTGGGCGAAATATTTCGAGTGGCGACGCTGGCGACGTTAGCATGTATGTATTACGCGCAACCAAGCAGTGGTCAGTGCTGTGAGATTCGGACAATGCCTGGGTCGCCAGGAAAACGCTCCCACACACTTATTTATGTCTCGGGAATGCGGGCATACACTTAATTTGGCCTGGGGGTGGCATATCCCTTTAAATCGTCCGTACGAGTGATTTAAGAGAATTTGTGCATTCACCAATCTTTTCGTATTTTACGTTTTCTTTCAGGTACGAACAGAATTTACGAGTGATCCAGACCTGTCGTAGGAGTTTCGTAAAATAGTCCGCTGTTAATCAAATCAAGTTTGCTTGACTAATGGATTGTATATTTAATTACTTTTTGCGCTTTCGAGCAACCCTGTGCGCCACACCGAAAATAATCTAGGCCTAATAACATAGTCACATAAAATCCGGATATAGTACAAATTCCTATGTTCAATGCTGTATTTAGTCAACAAAGCAAGACAATACAGTATAACTAAAGCCAGGGAATGGGGATGTGCCCGGATAAAATAGTTAACAATATACACAAGTCCTTGAAAAATAGATATTCCCGTGGCATAAAAACAAACATTCAATGACTTGCACACTGCAACCAGCACAGCAGAGAATAATAGTTTTTTTTTGCGATCAAATTTTTATTTTCATTTCAATAAGTCCAACAGAAATATTTCAGACGATACAATCTTATTAAAATGGATTCCAAAGAAAGACAGTTGGCCCAAGACATAAGAACGTGTCATGGGAGAACACAGCGAAAGTATTGATGACAATAATAATAATAATAATACAATAATATATGAGTATGTATATACACATATGTATATATATATATACATACATAGAGAATAATAAAGTTAATCTTATATCTCAGTTGTTCAAAACAGCCCATACAGCATCCATAGATCCAGTGGCCTCTCTTTCCCTGCATCTCTCTCTACTCCTCTGGTCCCGTGCACTTCTATGTCCTTGGATAATCCACGACTTCACGTACGGAATGGGATTGAAGCGGGTAAGCGGCGGGCCGACAAGGCAAAGAAAGAGTAATGTGGAGATGGTAGATGGAAAAGAGATGCTCTATTTGCACTGCAAATTAAGTTCATCTGCGAAAAACCCCGCTCACACTCAGCACTTGAGATAGGGACAGTGTTGATCGCGGCCAAGAGGCCCTTCAGTTCGTCTGGGATGAATTCTCCATTACTTTCCCTGAATTCCCTGAATGCCCTGATGACTTGTCGTGCGTCATGTATAGAAAACTGCTGGCAGAGCGCTTCCACTTCTTTTTCCCCGAACAGCTCGTCTTCCTCCTGCGGCCAGTACTGTGGATAAACTACCTTTACATCATTGATTAGCTTGTTATATCCGGATTGGTCTTTTCCATGTGATAACAGGCGTTTCTCCAAATTTCTTGCCAGGCTTCCAAAAAATGCCCTGCTGTCCAACGTTCTGTCGGTCACTCGTCCTGCGTGCAGAGGTACTCCAAAGAAGGAGTCCTCCTCGACCCCACTCTGGCTCTGTTGGCTGTGTCGACCGGGCCGCGTAAACATGGCCTCGAACACCCGGATCTGTCTGGAAATGGCTCTATGTGACATCATGATGTTGGACTCTCGTTTTTGGAGCTCGAGAGACAGCTCTGACAGTTCCTGCAATGCATCGTACATAAGGCCTAAGTTGGTTACAAATGCATGAGACGACAGGCGCTTTGCCAGGCCATTGTAACTTTCTCTTGTTGTGCTGTCACGGCTTGGATCCTGTGCTGCCTGCGTAAAATGCCTGTGGAGGGCAGGATAACTTTTCCACACTGCTTCGACAGCTCTGAGACTGGATGACACCCATCTTGTGTCCAACACCCGGCCAATTTTACACAGCTGAACGTCCAGTGCGTCTGCGCATTCTTTGAGCTCAACTCTGTTTTTGTTTGATGTGCTGTACAATGAGTACAGTTTATCCATGAACATTTTGAAATGATTGACAGCTGCCATTTCTTTCACCACGTCACCTACTGTAAGTTCCAGCCGATGCGCGGCACAGTGCCACACCACAAGGCTTGGGAAGAGACTTTGAAGTAGTCTCCCGCTCTTGCGTCCAAGCATCACTGACGCACCGTCACAGGTAAGGGCAACCAGTGTTTTTGAGAGGAAGTCCTCGTTGAAGTTTGCGCGATGTAAGGATTCCAACAGCTTGCGGACAATGCCTTCAGCGCTCAAATCATCCAGTTCGATGAGCTCAAAGAAAACGTTTTCAGGCGATTCCATCTCTGGCAACTGCACGCGTAGATACACAATCAATGCACTCTTTCTATTTAGGCCTGTGGCCTCATCCAGCATCTGTCCGATTTTTGGAGCACAAGTGACAATCTTCTCCAGCAGTTTCTTTCTCATGTCGGTAGCGATGTGCTGCTGTATGTGTGAACACGCCACGTTGGAGTGGAGAATCCTTCCCATGTTTAGGCCGTTCATCTCCTGGCAGTCTATCTCCTGTTCAAATCCGTAGGCTGGCCTATGGCGCTTAGCTTCCTTGTAAGCAGTACGGAAAATTCTGGCAGTTGTTTGGATATGGTCAGATTTATTATTATGTTCGTCAGCGTCTTCTTTTGCCTTCTCAAGAATATCGGATGCCATTTCATGTGCCTTTGTACTCCCATGCTCACAGATTTTTTTTCTTAAGGCTCTTTGCTGTTTGACAATGTCAGGCGCAGACGATTTAACTGTGCCCAAAACCCATTCTTTGGCAAGCCGCATACCAGCAGATTTGTCCGGACCAAGCGATCCCACTTTTTTGCACGTAGCACACCCCAGTCCCGTTTTGCCCATAGTCAGCCATGGATAGGTTTTTTGTTTTTTTCAAATTTCCCGCTCATCATTCCCTCTGACTGGTGCACTAGCTTCGCTGTCATCCTTAGCCGTCTCACCGTTATCGCCCCGATCCTCGACAATCCCGCTGACTGAGCTGCTACAATCTCCGTGACCACCACTGTCCACCGCAAGCTTAGGTCGTTTGGGATTTGATTTGAAAAACATCAACAAACTTCCTTGGTTCTTAATCTTTTGCATTTTCTCAGGCTAGAACACTACACCACCGCCGCTTTAAACTCTCTGGCTAACTGTCCTGGCACGAGACGCTATATTGATTGCCAGGGGCAACGCCATCAGAACTTAACGGAGGCGCCGCGCGCCAATATATTCCAGATATCTTTAAATTTCCCGCATTTATAATTTCGGCAGGACAGAGACAAATACAATAAAATAACTGTTTTATTATTTATTTTATTATTTGTTTTATTATTTTAATAATGGGCTGGCGATGGCGGCTGCTCCTGGTCCTGCGCTGTACTTGCCGCTGATATCGCGCTCCATCTGTCTCTTTAACATCATTATGGCATTGTAACTGAAGTGTGCACCCTCCTTTTCCGTTTTTTCTGTATCTCGTTTCATGACAGAAATCACCAACAAGACGGATATCAAAACCAGACACTGACACTAAAAAAACTTTAATTTATTTGTTAAATTATTTGATTTTTGATCCGGATGACGGCTATAAATAGCTAGCGGAGCCAACGTCAGAGGTTCGCTGTGTCGCGCGACATTATTTGAGACGGGACCCTTTTCAGTGTTGCGCTTCTAAACAAGCATGTTTACTGTCTATGGGTGCGAGGTGGTAATAAGCACTTGCGTTACGCGAAGGTGAAGGTGGATAGCAGTGTTTCCCACACATAGACTAATTCGTGGCGGTGCGCCACAGATTCAACACCGGCCACCACATATTGCGTTTCGTTATTATTATTATTTTTAACGCTATTTAAAAAATACTCGTATTCGTTAAGCTGCATTTCCTTTCCCTGCTCTCCCTCCGTCTCTCTGTCAGTCACGCGTCTCTCTCACAAAGCCCACACACACACACACACACACACACACACACACACACACACAGCCCCTCCCCTCCGTGCACACCGCGTGTGTCTCCATCAGCGATATCATCCCTGGAAGCGTGGAAGCTTGCTAGCTCCAGCGTCGCGTTAGATTAGCTTAACCGAAAGAAGACGGCTGGCGAAATTCACAAAAGGTTGGTATCAAGTGCAACTTTATAAAATCACACATTAAAAAGTCCTATAAAAATATTTTATATTTTTAATACAATGTTGTCCCGTCCCGACCCGACCCATAGCAAACAAGCGATTATGCCTTCTTTATAAAGTTAACTAGTCGCAAGTTTGCCGTAAAAAAAAAAAAAAAAAAATGTAGTTGGGTTGTCGAGGTCTAAACACTAGCAGCTGTGAATCAAATAAAGTAGTTTTTTTAAACTCTTACACTGAATGTTTGCTGCTTCAATCCAGATGAGTATTGAAAAATATTTTCCGCTATTGAAAAAGAGACATTACATTACATTATATTACGGTCATTTTGCAGACGCTTTTAACCAAAGCGACTTACAATAAGTGCGTTCAACATCGGAAGGCAAAAGAACTTCAGGTCACAAGAAATCATAAGTGCATTTCTTTCCAAAACCAAACAGCTAAGAGCAAAACTAGTGCTAGAGTAAGTGTGATAAGTCAGGTACCTCAGCCTCTCACCAACTGCACACCAGTCACAGCGGGGTGGGGATGCAAACCCTGGTTCGGGTAGGGGAAGAAATAAAAGAGGTAAGAAAAGCAGGAATGGGATGCAAACCCTGGTTCGGGTAGGGGGTAATGAAAATATAGAGGGTGCCAGTGGTGGAGGAAACAATAAGTGCGTAAGGAACTAGGACGGAGCAGGTAGTGTTTCCTGAAGAGGTGGGTTTTCAGCCTGCGGCGAAAGATGGGCAGCGACTCAGCTGTCCTGATATCAGTCGGGAGATCGTTCCACCATCGGGGTGCCAGAACAGAGAAAAGCCGTGACCGTGTCGATCGTGCGCAGGGACCGCTGAGTGACGGGGCAGCCAGGCGCCTGGTGGCCGCAGACGAAGTGGTCGGGCGGGGGTGTAGGGCTTGACCATAGCCTGTAGGTATGAAGGAGCTGTTCCTTCCACTGCCCTGTAGGCCAGCACCAGAGTCTTAAACTGGATGCGAGAAGCTACGGGGAGCCAGTGTAGAGAACGGAGAAGGGGAGAGGTGTGGGAGAACTTGGGGAGGTTGAACACCTGACGAGCAGCAGCTTTCTGAACCAGCTCCAGGGGTCTGATGGCAGAAGCCGGGGCACCAGCAAGGAGGGAGTTGCAGTAGTCCAGGCGGGAGATGACAAGAGCCTGGATGAGCACCTTTGCTGCCTTGTCGTTGAGGAAGGAGCGAATCCTCCGGATGTTGTAGAGGAGGAATCGGCAGGAACGGGTCACTGATGCGATGTTTGGCGAGAACGACAGTTGGTCGTCCAGGGTCACACCCAGATTCCTCGCGGTCCGGGTTGATGTCACCACGGAGTCATCCATGGTGATGGCCAGATCTCGGAATGGGCAGCCCTTCCCCGGGAGAAACACCAGCTCAGTCTTGTCCAGGTTGAGCTTAAGGTGGTGCATCGACATCCACCCCGAGATGTCTGCCAGGCACGCAGCAATGCATGCTTCCACTTGGGTGTCAGAAGGGGGAAAAGACAGAATCAGCTGGGTGTCGTCTGCATAGCAGTGGTGGGAAACGTTATGGGAGTGGATGACAGAACCAAGAGATGATGTGTAGAGGGAGAAAAGAAGAGGACCCAGGACCGAACCTTGGGGAACCCCAGTGGTAAGCCTACGTGGCTTCGACACAGACCCTCTCAGTGTGACCTGGTAGGAGCGATCTGTCAGGTAGGATGAGAACATGGAGAGTGCAGAGCCAGAAACCCCCATTCCCTCCAGGGTAGAGAGAAGGATGTCGTGGTTCACTGTGTCAAATGCTGCAGACAGATCCAGGAGAATCAAGACAGAGGAGAGAGAGTTAGCTCGAGCAGTTTGGAGTGACTCAGTTACTGCTAGGAGGGCCGTCTCAGTTGAGTGGCCCACCTTGAACCTGGACTGGTAGGGATCCAAGAGGTTGTTCTGATGGAGGTAAGAGGACAGTTGTTTAAAGACAGCACGTTCAAGAGTTTTGGACAGAAAGGGTAGAAGGGATACCGGTCTGTAATTCTTGATCTCTGAAGGGTCAAGAGCTGGTTTCTTTAAAAGAGGAGTGACTCTGGCAGTCCTGAAAGCAGAAGGAAAAGAGCCTGATGTCAAAGATGTGTTAATAAGGTGGGTCAGGTATCAGGTGCAGCAGAATGAAGGAGAGGGGAAGGGACTGGGTCAAGGGAACATGTGGTGGGGCAGCTGGATGTTACAACGTGCGTGTAGAGGATGAGGACCAGCCTGAAGTGGAGGTATCCTCTTCCCCGCAGGTCGCTGGCTGCCTCTTCTGCACTGCCATAAGTTTTCACCCCGTTAGCCCAGTGGATTCGCATCTTGTTGAGAGGTGTCTGAAAGCGGATGCCTTCTCTCTTTAAGATCTTTTTAATGTTACCGTATGCTTTACGTTGTTGTAGCGTCCTCTCTGAATAGTCATGGTCAAAATATATCCGGTTTTCTCCGAGGGTGATTGTTTTTTTCTCCCATGCTTTTTTTAATATCATCTCCTTTACGGTGAACTGTTGGAAATTGATGACAATCGATCTGGGAGGCTGGCCAGATTTTGGCTTTGGAGCTAGGGCTCGGTGAGCGCGTTGAATCTGTAGGTCCGAGTTCATAGAAAATTCTTCACGGAGCTATTTATCCATGAACTGTGTGACCGAGTCGCTCTTTGACTCTGCCTCCTCTTGAATGCCTAAATTGTCTAGTTTGTCCCTGAGGATTTTCTGCTCTTGCATTATTTCCTGCAGTGCACTGTTTGCTTCATGACTCCACGACTCGATCTCCTCTGTGCGTGTCAGAGCAGCAGTTATCTTCTCATCCTGTTCTCCATTGTCCGTGGTTATTTTGGCAAACTTCTGATCGATGTCTCCCTTGAGTTCTGTCAGTTCATCTCTCATTTGCGCTGTAATTTCGTCTTTGTATGTTTTTAGGTCCATCTTCATTTCGTTTTGCAGGGTTTGAATTTGTTTGCTAATGCCGTCCAAGCTGCTTTGAAATGAGTCCATGCTAACTTGTGGTGTTAGCTTGCTCTCGCTAACCTCTCGGTGTATTTCTTTGCTTTGGGTATCCGGGTTCTTTTTATTTTTATTTTTTGTTGATGCTCCACTCATATTCTCAGTTTGAGTTTGTCTGCGTCTACGTCTCGAGTTTTAGTGGAGTTTAGGGTGTTAGCATGCGGGAGCTCCTGACTTGCGCGTCCATGCTGCTCGCCTGTCCCACCGGAAATGTTCCTACTTCCTAAATATCAGCTTTGCTGTCCTCAGCTGATATCCACTCATCCTCAGCCTTGGTGAAATCATACTGTTTTATAAAAACTTTCTTACTCTTATCTTTCTTTTATGTTATGTTTCTTGAGGTCTTGTCTTGGCGATGTGCTTATGTGCATTTTTCATAGAAGTAGATTATTCCATTTTTGTATATGTCAGCTTTGCTGTCCGCAGTTGATATCCACCAATCATTAGCCTTGATGATCTTTTCTTCCTTAAAGGGATAGTTCGGGATATTTGACATTAATCTGTATGGCATCGCCATAACCAGTGTCGTGCATTCAAACTGACTTACCCCCGACAGTGTCCTGTGAGCCGAGTTCTTGTCTAGTGTTGGTCAAGGCGAAAGTAGTCCGGCTTGTTTGCTGGGGTCAAGAAATTAGCGCGTTTTTCTTCCCAAAACAGTTCGTGTGCTAAAGAGTGATTTATTTCATCACAAAAACCGAAGCCGGCAAAAGTCACTCCTCGTTATCACATGGGCCCTACTGTCTCTCATTGTGTATCAGTGCGCACGTCATTCTGACCGCGAGCTGTGCGCACGAGTCTTTCTGTTCTTTGGCAGTGCTCAACACTGTCTTACTCTGCAGACAACTGGCCATCGGGTCCAGCTGGTCTGGGACTCTTCCAGTTGATCTTGGGAACATGGAAAAAAGTTCTCAGACGCCTGCATTCAGGAGTGCAGGGAAGTCACCGTTATTTGTGATGCAGGCAGCAGCTGTCCCGCGGCCTATGGAAAGGTTTTGTATCTGGGGCATAACTAAATCCCACTCGTGGCAGCAGTAACATTCCACCTCTGTCTGCATTACTTCGCACTTCAAACAAGTGCACCAGGATTTGTCGGCCACCCTGGGTATCGCAGCTCCAGCAGTGGCTCCAGCTTCTGTTTCCATCACTTCTCTGTCCACCCTCTCTTTCTGCCCGATCTAAGTCCATTTGGCGAACTTCCTCCTCAGTATAAACGGGTTCATAAAGATACCCCCTTGGCTCTGAACGGAAGTCAATATGTTCCTCGTCGCTCTCGTAGTCAGACATCTTCCCGAGCAGTAAACAAAGTGAATCGACTCGTGCGCACAGCTCGCGGTCAGAATGATGTGCGCACTGATACACAATGAGAGACAGTAAAGGGCCCATGTGATAACGAGGAGTGACTTTTGCCGGCTTCGGTTTTTGTGATGAAATAAATCACTCTTTAGCACACGTACTGTTTTGGGAAGAAAAACGCGCTAATTTCTTGACCCCAGCAAACAAGCCGGACTACTTTCGCCTTGACCAACACTGGACAAGAACTCGGCTCACAGGACACTGTCGGGGTAAGTCAGTTTGAATGCACGACACTGGTTATGGCGATGCCATACAGATTAATGTCAAATATCCCGAACTATCCCTTTAAGCACATATGTATAAAAGTGGTCAACATATGAGCACAAGTTTATGTGACAAATCACAGAGGCCAGGCGATACGTCTGTTCTCCACCTTTCACACGAATACTGAATTCTTCACTTGGTGTCACGGACACTCTTAAGTTTGACGGGGAAGCTGTCCGTGGCACATAGAGAGTTATCAGATATGGGGAGATGAAAAAGTTTTCCTTCGTTAGTTCCGAGTCGCATGCTTTGCACTGGTCCTTGTAATGATCATCGCTCACTGCTTTGGCAAAAAGAGAAGCGGTGGTGTCGACATCACCCAGGCTTGTGATGTTGCTTTCAGTGGGGTGACACTGGTTACATCTGGTTACTTTGTTGACACGAAGCCTTGACATAACTCCATGTTCGTTCAACCAGGACATTAAATGTACCAAAAAATCTACGATGTCATTTTCCTCCCCCAGTCGTAGTAATGGTATCACAGCACTTAACTCCCCCAAAACCGGGAAGATCTCTTTATGAGAGAAAAATGTTCCTGGGTTGTTAAGGGCTTTTAAAATAGGTCTCCTCATTGTGGGGTTGCTGGAAAAAGTCTTGAAACTTCTGTGGAGCTCCGACAGAGTTTCGTCTTTACAATGTTCAGATTTAGAAAACCCTGTAGCGTTGCATTCATCCAACAGTTATTAAATGAGTTGGAGAACTTGCATAACTGCATGTCCGGATCAACAACTGGATCTGTTGTGGTGTCCTCTGAATCTAATTCTGGTGTGCCAGCAATTATTCCCTCCATATCTGGAGGACTTTGTTTTTCTTTGGTGTGAATTGGATCATCTGCAGGATTTGTTTCCAAAGAAGATTCCGCAGGTCCTGCAGAGATTTCGCTGTATCCATCTACTTTGGTTTCCTCCTCTGGAAAGAATGGTTTTAGGAGTTTGCTCACAGCCTTAGTGAGGCTCACCAACTCTGGAGGACTTTGTTTTTCTTTGGTGTGAATTTGATCATCTGCAGGATTTGTTTCCAAAGAAGATTCCGCAGGTCCTGCAGAGATTTTGCTGTATCCATCTAATTTGGTTTCCAGCTGTGAATCAAATAAAGTAGGTTTTTTAAACTCTTACACTGAATGTTTGCTGCTTCAATCCAGATGAGTATTGAAAAATATTTTCCGCGATTGAAAAAGAGACGTGCGCGTTGAGGATGAGGACCAGCCTGAAGCGGAGGTATCAGTCTGAAACAGAGCTGAACAGTCCGACCAGTGTAATTAGCTATGTTATTAATTTGTTTACAATGAAGATGTGAATATTAATACAATAAAGTTCTGTGTGACCAATTATTAACGAAGGAATTATTTTGAAGAATTTTTATTTTTAATTCTGTTCTTAATCTGTAGAAAATGCTGTGAACACCTAATTATGCATGAAAAAAAAATACCGTGATATACCGTGAAACCGTGATACTGTGAAAAAATACCGTGATATGTATTTTTGGTCATACCACCCAGCACTAACAGGAGTCGTTCTAATTACCACTAGAGTAGTGAGACTATCTGGCATAGACTGGTTGCTCCTGCAGCTCCTGAAAGAGTGTCCTGATGAGGGCAGATGAGGAACAGGCGTGGAAGCGGGAGCAATGCATACTCTGCCCCAGGGTCCCAGGAATCCTGCCCACCCCCACCTAAGACTCAGAAACCACAGCAAAACAACACAGCCAAAGCATGATCGTGACAGTTTACATGACAAAAAATAAAAAAAGTTTTGTCTGACTTTTAAAATACATGGTAGTCAGACCAAAATCATACAAAATTGAAGCTATGAATGCTGGACAAACAGACACAGATAACGTCCTGCATGTTTACGCGTAACTACACTCAAATGGGCCTAGGCTCTCCATATAAACTTCAAAGTTCCATCTTTTTGGAAAAAAATAGTAACACAAAAGTGTCTATCAATACAGCTGAATTCTCAAGAAAGCTGTCTGTCTCATAATTTTCCGTTTCTTCAGCCAGATGGCTGCACATACCAGAAATTATGATTAAAAATCATGAAAATCACTATTTAAACATGATCAAAATGTAAACACTGCGCTCCCCTGGTCACTCGGTAAAGGCGGTGCATGTCATCATTTTGTGTGAGGTTTTGACATCTTACAGCAGTCTGTGCGCGAGCATGTGGAGCACAGTCGCCATTGTTTGATATAAGCTGCTGTTTGCATCTGGTAAAAAGGTGACTTTCAATGACTATTAGAGAAAACCATTTAAATTATATTTTTCACTTGTGTAAAATTACCAGAAAAGATAAAAGCACTAAAGTGCTCACATTACAGTGCTGTCCATGTCTCCTCCTCCCCCTCTTTCAACAGGCTATCTGCAGTGTCCACAATATCTTGATGAAATATGCACCACCTGTCTCCACTCCCTCTGTTTCCCTCTTCTCCTCCTTTCCACTCGTGGCCGAGCAGAAAACTAGACAAAAACCATGCAGGTGAAGTTGTCAGTTGAGACAGGCAGCCATGCTGTGTGCACCAGCGATACCTGACGGCACTGAGATTATTGCCAGATAATTAAAGATTATTTATAGAGGAATGACAAATACAAGCTTGAGTACAAATTATGTTCCGTATGTTCTGTTTTCTTTTATTTTCAGTTATTTTGTATGATGATACATAAACTTACACTCTCTACAACTACACAGCTACTGCACTACTCACAAAACTGATGCAGGGTCAGTAACCAACTTCGATGCTAACTTGCAGCTCAGATGTTAACACATCGATCCCCAAGACAGCTTAGTGTCCTCTAATAAGGGCTTTGTGATGCGTCTGAAAGCCACAGAAAAAAAATAGTAAGTGGGAATTAGGTTGAAATTGTTTTCTCTGAGAAAAGGAGAAAAAAAACACTGAACAACTTACAGCCAGGGTTCGATGTCACCGTTCCGATACAATATGTTGATGTAGATTCTCAGTCATCCAGGTCATAGTAATCCTAAGAGCTTGAATTAGGGCAACTGGACCTCTTCATGGATCTTGAAGATGCTTCACCTATTATCCAAAAGTCTGATACAGTCAACCTAAACAGGAAATATGACCCGTGCTGTCATAATGGAGCGAGAGATTATACATTTTGTCACTTTGACATTTAGTTTTGAATATACTATCCACTCTTCTAAAGTGGGTATCAAGCAATATGAAACAGCAGAGCAACACAGCTTTCACCATACCATTTTTATACCACTGCATAATAAAAGCAGTGGTTAAAATAAAGGAGGACCACCTGACAAGTTGCAAAAGTGCAACACCACCTTTTCTGCCCTCATCCAAGCTGTTTATCATGTTACTTTAGAAGCCACAGACCCGAACCCTAACCAATCCATTTGAACTAATGGATGTGGGCAGAGGATGTGGGTAAAGGTGGATGATCCCACAGCAGTGAACATGCCAAATTGTGCAAAAATACTGTATGTATGACTAATGCAACTGCATTTGGACAATTACAGACATGTGCAGTTACAGATGTGTAGAACTGCGCAGCAGCATTCATACAGCAGAGAGGACAACAAAAGTGGAGCCCAGAGTTCAAACTAGACACGGTGAAGCAGCTTTTAGCTGTTATGCTGCACACAACTAGAACAAACTACCAGCAGAACTGAAATCAGCCCCAACTGTAAGCACTTTTAAATCCAGGTTTAAAACATTTCTCTTTCGGTGTGCTTATGGTTGAGTTTATATTTTTCTTTTTCCCCTCTTCTTTGATTGCTTTTAACTGTGTTTTAATTTTTATTCTATTTTTTTTTCTCTTTAAATTGCTTGTTTTTATGCTACTTTTGCTGTTCTTTTCAATGCCTTGTCTTTATGTAAAGCACATTGAGCTGCCTGTGGTATGAAATGCGCTATAGAAATAAAGATGCCTTGCCTTGCCAAAAGAAATCACAAAAAGCGGTGTTGAGGTTTCAGAAGTGAGCTATAAAGGATTGAAAAAGGTCTACCAGCTAAATCTGAAGGATTTAATAGAGACGACTTTGTAGCAGGAAGTCAGAGGAGAGCACCTGTAAAACAAGTTGAACTATATTTCAGCCCTAATGTAGACAGCTGCACACAGAACTTTTTTCACTTGTATCACATACTGACACGATGTATGATTTTTATCTAAGGTGGTGTTCCTACATCAGATTTGTCATTTTGTAGTTCCTTTAAGGCGTACTGTGTTGTTGTCAGTTGTTTTTATTTTGAATTTGTTGTTTTTTGGGTTTTTTTACTTGCTGCTGAACACTAGCACGGCTGAGGCATTTGCCTACTGCTGCCTAATTTCATGGATGTGTGAAAAGTTTAATTTGGACTATCTTGATGGTCATTGATAAATTGATGAATAGATGTATTTGCTCAGATGGCCGTGGGGCCATCCTTACAGTATTTCACAGCACTCCTTACCGATATGTAAAAAAATGAGACATTAACATGAACTGTGTCCTTTTGGGACAGTGAGCTTTGCTCAGAATTTCATGTGCTGAACTATGAACATGCTCTAGTTCATTTTTATCTATGTGAATTGCTAGTTCTAGTTCTTAAGAGTTACATTTGAGACTGGTGGTAGCTCAATGTAATGGGTTGGGCAGGTTAACAACACTCAGTCAGTAAGTTTGACAGTCAATGAAGAGTTTTAGAACCAGTAAGGTTTGGTTTATGCTCACCGTACTTCCCTTTGCTAACGGCGCGCTAAAATTGCAATCACAACAGCTAGCACTATGGGTGCTTTGTGTCATTTCTATTTTGAAAATAGAAAAGAGCTGCAGGGAAGAGCGTACAAGCAGGTCTGTCTTTACAGGCGTTTGTACGACCCAATGGTGACGCGTTTTCTTTGCAAACACACCTACTCTTTAGGAAGACAACTGCAGTAGTCACAATTTGCTTCCATCAGAATGGAGAGACTACTTCATTCATTAGTTTTGTCAACAGATGGGCATAAACTGCTAACGGCATTACAGAACAGCACTTGTTTGGGTTGAAACAGCTTTAAAGACTTGTAACCTTGTTAGCTATTTCCTTTATGTGGAATTTCAATGAGCTTGAGGGGAAAACCAATCTAATGGGACACCTTCATGTAGAACAAAAGCCTGTCAATCATCTTTAAGGAATCTTCGTGAATGAAAAGTGAAGTCACATCAGTGTCTCTTCTTACACAAATCTGTTTAATTGATTCACTTTTCATCTCCCGCCTCAGTGATTAGGCCTATTAAAGCCCTTTTAATGGAACAATCTCATTCTAGTGATTGATATTTGGGGAGAGGGAAGTACAGCTCCTAAGGGGCTGGACTGTACCAGAGTTTGCAAAAACTCTGCAATTAAAAAATGTCTCCGCTAGACTTGGACAGAGCAAGGGGAGGGAAAAAAAGGGGCACTTAATGAAGCTGGATTTGAATGACTTAATCAGTTCTCCTGAACACATTAAGAAATTTGCATGAGTAATTACTTGGTTGACAGATATCTGGGCATTGTTTTTGAGTGTTTTATCTAAAAAATTACAAATCACTATATATATATATATATATATATATATATATATATATATATATATATATATATATATATATATATATATATATATATATATAGTAATTAGAACATTCTTAAATATATACATTCTGTATATTAGATTGGGGGAGATGAGGTAGCAGCATTATAATCAGTATAATAGAGTGTTGAAAACACCGGCAGGCCACAATACCTTCTCTTGTTCTCTTGCTGTCGGTGAAGCCTCTGGCATCCACAGTTGAGAGACGCTCAAAGGTACATTGTGTGTGTGAGTGTTCGTTAATTCAGCCACACAAATGTTGAGAGTATGCACATTCAACTGCTATCTGCAATGTTTTGGGTTTTTTGTTTGTGTGCCACACCACCACCACCTATCACATACAATCTGCTCTAGATTAAGTAACAATTATTTTTTTTTTATATCGGATAAATAGATGAAATTTGTTTTGAAGGAAACATCGTGCCCCTTTTACAAATTGACACAGTTCCCTGTGGTCTTAAAGGAGAAGTTCGTTTTTTTTAAACCTGGACTTTATTTCTGGCATAAAATACGTTCATCTACTCACCGATAACAGTTTGGTGAAAGTCAGCGTCTGAAGGATGATATTTAAATCCGCATATATCCATATAAAGGGGCCGATGCCCCCGTTCACTCCTGTTATATGGATATACGCGGATCTAAATAGCATCCGAAGATTTAAAAAAAAAACAAAAAAAAACGAACTTCTCCTTTAATGAAAATTCGCAGCAACTGGTTTAAGGCGTGGAGCTGCAACACGACTCCTTCCATTCCATGCTTCTCTTCCACAGGGCATGTCTTAATTGGAATCTGCCCCACAGCTTCAAGCTACCATGCAAATTTGGACACAAACTATGCTTAATAACCCTAAAAGTGCATTATTGCTGTATGAGAGAACATTCAGTAAGCTTTAGAGTACACAGCACACAGAGCAAACCAAGCTCACACCACACACCTAATAAATATTTGATCAAAAACTTGCATTTCCCTCATTTGCAGTTACATCATAGATGTAAAACTGGTACTGATCCTTCTTTTAGTCTTGTTGCGAGTCATGCTGGCCCATGTTGGCCACATAAAGCCTTGCAGCACATGTCTTGTTTTACTTGGGTAGGTGGATTAAGGGAGAGCGTAAAGAGAATCCCTCTGATGATTCCTAATGTTTATTTCACGACACGATGAGTCAGTAAATAATCTCTCCTTCAGTATTTATCACAACACCCTGTCTGTGCTCTGTTCTGTTTCTGCTACAGAGCTCTTGTGTTTTACTGCATCCCTGACCTCTTAAACTAGGCTAAAAGCACTCTGAAGAATTCCTCAATTGCTCTCCTTTTTTGTTTTTACCTCCTCCGTATATATCCGATAACGGTCTTCATCTCCGTTTTTCCCAACTTCTGTTTAGATTTCTTTTTAGCGATTTATTTCTCCTTGTTCCTCACTGCTGTGCCTTCTGTCTCTGTAGCTCATTGAGCCTCCTCACTTCTTGCCCTTGGGTTGTTATGTAAGCTCCATTCTCCTCCTTTTATCTCCCTTTTACTCATTGTTTTCTATTGCCATGGCAATCTGATGCAGATATCACGGCAATGAGTTTCAAATCTCTTCACAATATAATTAATCTCGCAGGTTGATTCGCTGCTCACAATTGATACAGTTCACCACAATTGTTGGCATATCACCAAAAATTCTATCTTCACTGCAGCTCAAACCTTGTTCTCAGCTGCTCTGTACTGGATGCACTTGCACAAGTACTTTCGTGTAAACTATTTGGTTGGATCTTTGCCTTAAAAACTTTGCGAATCCCGTCGGATGTTAAATTCTACTTGCTCCAACATCAACACCCGTCAAAGAGCAGCATGTAGCACAAGGGTTTTGCACTGAGCTAATCTCTCCTGGTTTTCAAAAGCTGAAGGGCCCACCGACTCCAGCCTTCTGACTCTCACTCCACTACCTCCCAGCAGCCTGTTGCCATGGTTACCTCAGCTCAGTGGCAGGCCAATGCTGCAGCAGTCTAATGTATGATACAACATCCTTCACTAAACACCAGTGTATTTGTGTCACTGTCATAAGCCGCCACCCTGACGCCTTTTGCCCACCACCCTCACTTTATGGGGCTCCATCTGAGGCGCAGGTCCATTCAGGTGGATGGAATGGAGGAAGTGACAAATTTGAATTAGCTTGTGTGTACTTACACATTTATGATAGAGGCTCACGGGTTATAGGAGAGAGATGACCCTCGATTGAGCTCCATTTGAAAAACAGGTGCTCTTGTCCAAATAAGAGAGCATTTGAGCGTTTATGTTTTGAAGCCGTCTGTGCATATATGATTCATGTATATAATTCTAGAAGAAAGATAATAATGACCTGCTGAATGTGTCCTTGGAGGGTTTGAGGAGAAAAGGAGGAAGGTGGGGGAGATGGGGGAGATTATGCATAAGATAGAGAACAGAGAGGAGAAAGAAAGGATCTGTGAAGGTAAGAAATGCTGAATTTTTAAGAGAGCAGGTGATGATCTACAGCACAGGGGCTGTCTCATTCATGATGATGTCATACATTGTTGTTTTGTTTTTTTTGTCTTAATTTAGTGGCAATCTATACCAAACCTGCAGTGTTCATATGGATATGACTGTTCCCAAAAATGTAGGTGAACTACACTTTTGCAGTAAAACTGATAACAACTTAGCTGGTGTGCTCGCTGGGCTGTGTAAATATAACATTGTTTAACATGGTACAAAGAAAATGCTTCAGCAAGACAAACATGTAATAGTAACATGTCGCAGTTGTGTCTCGGTTGCGCATAATGCAAATGCGATAACTAGTGCTCTACCAATGTAGTTATTAGCTGGGTTTCCATTACTGTTTTTGATACACATTTAGAAGATGTGAATATGAGAAGTTGAATGGAAACATAAGTATTGAAGCTAACGCGCATAAAAAGAAAAAGTATTTTCTCTTTGAGGTGGTTTTTGCCAGTTTCAAAGAAGACTTAATGTGCTACAGAGAAATGGAAAACAACTATGCGAATCACACCTTACTTGGCAAAGATTAAAATCTGGGCAGGCAAACAATGAATTCAAGTGACTAACTGGCATATTCCCATATATGATATAATATTCCAAGCATCCCCAGGTATGAAAGTAATTCCTGAAGAAGAGCTCTTTCCATTTTCCTCTCGTGAGTGTCCCACAGCAGTTTGGTTTTTTTCTTTGAGGTTTTCACATTTCTTTTTTGTGGATTTTCATGTGATTGCCTCTGATTTTCTTGGGTAGTGAATTCAATTTTGACTACAGTCTAATTTCCATGGATCTACCAGTCTTTGTTTTATGCTTCGTACACTTGAAGCAATTTCAGTAAAAGTAACTGTCGCTCAAAATGTTTTATTTTAATTTCAATTGTCTTAAACGAATAAATTCAGCACAGTAGGAAACCTTGGCTGCCACGAACCAGTGTTTTGGTGGTCTAATTGCATACTGATGCAAACACAACAGTGCAGTATAAATGCTCACTTTGCATAGATAACTCTTGCATAAGTTACAGCCATGCTCTCCACAGCTTCCAAACTAAATTATAAATCAATATTATCAGAGGTGTCTCTATAGCCAATCCCCATTCACACCCTACAATAACACTGACACAGCGCTGTAATTTCAAACAATGGTGGAATACTGGATACGTAAGTTGGTGTAGAACTCTGTGTAAATAGAATATGAACTAAATTCACCAAAATCAAATTAATTATAAGCTACTGTGTGCTTTTTCCTGCCTTTTTGGATAATGAGGCCATGAGTTATTTAAAGTCGTCGGCAAGGATAGAAGGGCAACAAAAAAAAAAAATGGAAAAGGAAAAAAAAAGGGAAACTTGCAGAAGGGAGGGGGGGTCTCAATGTCTCCTTCTTGCCTCAGGCTCATTGTCATCCCTAACAGTTCAATGTAATATTAACATGTCAGAGCAGAAGAGCAGAGCCTATCATGCCTGCAATAATTGCCAACGGTTAGGACTACTTCCTAGCACAGGGAGTTGGAGGGTGCGTTGAGAATATACCTCTTTCTCACCCAGTGGCCTACATTCACAGCCAGGTGGACCCTGGGCTTCCCTGTCCCTCCCCCGGGGCCATGTCGGATTTAGTTTGTGTCACAATTGCAAAGGCTACAATTTTTCTTTTCTTAACCTCCTAGAGTGTCAAAGTGAGATATAGTTGCCATGGTAACACAATAAAAGCTTCTGACATACGAGTGCTTTCACAGCAACTCTACCGTCAAAGGGCTCAAATATACAAATTACATTCGATATATTTCCTCTGGGGGGCTGCACAGTGGTGTGGTGGTTAGCAACATCACCTCACAGCAAGAGAGCTCCAGGTTCAATTCCCAGTTGGTGCCTTTCTGTGTGGAGTTTGCATGTTCTCCCAACAACATGTATGTTAGGTTGATTTGTTTGTCTCTTTCTCTTTCAACCCTTAATTCTGTTAAGCTGGTATAGAAAAATAGATAAACTGTGCAGAGATATCACCACCTCGTGTTTCTTTGTGTTACTGTTTCTTGCACAGGTTATGTATTTATCTATTTGTTTATTCATATATGCCTAAATAGCAATCACTGATGAAAATTTAACCGACAGGTCATAGACAATTATCTTAGCTCTGTTAAGATCATTTCGACGAGCTCTCAACACATGAACCGGCAGGTGAGCTCAAAGCTAAAGCAATCCCATCATTATCTCAGCTATTCAACACCACCAGGTGTGGGCAGACATCAAGGTAATTTCCGACTTAATTACACTGCACACCACCATTTATGAAGCGTAATGGTATTATCTCCCCCTGCTTTGTGCTGTTAGGGGGAGACAGAGTCATACTGATCAAACCAATGTCTGGTACCATTCAACCATGAGACGCTTAAAAAAAGTTATTAGTGTGAGGTCCTCCGAGCTGTTTGAAATGTAGCTAACAAAAACATATTGTTTTTGAAATGTCAAAGAACATACAAGGCAAATTGAAAACACTTCAATTTCAACCTGCTCAGTCAAGTAAGACTTTCTATTGGCTTTCAAACATTTCTTCTTGGTTAAAGTAATTGTATTATCTAATCTGTTAAAAAATAATCAAAGCAAAAGCCACTAGCAGGTGTTGAAACAGTATATTAATCAATATACTGAGCAAACTCGTATCAAGGTCTGAAAAAAAAGGAAAAATCTGGGTGGTTACTTACTGTATGGGGTGCAATGTCACTATGTCGATAGTTTAGAAAGAGAAAAACTGCTTTCGTTTAAAAGTTCTCATACTCTCCACAGACCCTGCAGGTTTAAATTAGTTTAGAATTTTGAGAAATTTACTTATTCCATTTATTACCGAGGAAAAGATTGATACCTCTCCTACAGCTGCTCTGGAAATATCTACAGTGCATTCAGAAAGTATTCAGACCCCCTTCACTTTTTTTCCCTTTTGTTATGTTGCACCTGATGCTAGAAGCGTTTGAATAGATTTTTTTGTCACATTAATCTACACTCAGCAGCTCATAATGAGAAAGTGAAAATAGAATTTTAGAAATGTTTGCAAATGTATTCAAAAAGAAAAACTGATCACATTGGCATAAGTCTTCAGAGCCTTTGCAACAACACATGAAATGTCACTGTGCCTCCCATTTCTCTTGATCATTGCTGAGATGTTTCCACACCTTGATTGGAGTCCATCTTTGGTAAATTAAATTCATTAGACATGACTTGAAAAGGTACACATCTTTCTATAAAAGGCCTTACAGGTTACAATGCATATCAGAGCAAAAGCCAAAGGAACTGCCTGCAGGGCAAAGAGACAGGATTGTTGCAAGGCACAGATTCAGGTTCCCAAGAGCACAGTACCCTGCACAATTCTCAGATGGAAGAAGTTAGGCACAACCAGGACCAGATCCTTAATTAAAATCTCTTCCACAGCTTCTCAGGACCTCATACTGGGCAGAGTGTTCACCTTCCAACATGACAATGACCCAAAACACACAGCCAGGACAACACAGGAGTGGCTTTGGGACAACGTTGGGAATGTCCTGGAGTGGCCCAGCCAGAGCCTGGACTTGAAACCTAACGAACATCTCTGGAGAGATCTGAAAATGGCTGTCCACCAATGGTCTCCATCCAACCTGATCGAGCTTGAGAGGATTTGCAAAGAAGAATGGCAGAAAATCCCCAATCCAGGTGTGCAAAGCTTGTTGCATCATACCCGAACAGGCTCAAGGCTGCAATTGCTGCCAAAGCCGCTTCAATTAAGCACTGAGAAAAGGGTCTGAATACTTATGCCAAAGTCATATTTCAGTTTTTCCTTTTCAATAAATTTACTTAAAATTATATTTTCACTTTGTCATTATGGGGTACTGAAAAAATATCATTTAAATTATTGTAGCATCAGTCTGTAACATAACTAAAGGGGAAAAAATTGAAGGGGTTCTAAATACTTTCGTAATGCACTGTAGATAAAGTCACGAGTTCGTTAGCTTAGACTAGCATAAAGACTGAAAACATTAGCTGTGCCGTTGTGCAACCTTATGACGGACCTAACTAAAGCTAACAGGTAGCAGTCTCTGGCTTTTATTATTCATTCAACAATTAAATTAAAAACTACATTAGGTACACCTGAGAAGAGCAGGAATAGCAGAGGCAGCTGTGAAAAAGAAACTAAATTCGAAATAAAATCCGAAATAAAACTTAATTGCAGTGAGAAAGGTATGCGTGGGGTTACTACACTATTGTATTGAAGCACTCGACACGGCAATTGCAACAGTCTCAGGATTAAACGACTATTGTTTGGATAGGAACTAAAGTTTACACGTCTGTTTCCGCGAACCCCGTGAATTGTCGGACCCCTACAATCTGTGGATTGTCATTGGTTTTCGCTGAAACGCGTCATAGCTCATTACCATAATGTTAGCTTGAGTTTAATCGCTTGAATCCGCTCTGGTAGCACAGTTCTCTTCGCCACTGGAGAATCCGCTCTGGTAGCCCAGGTAGCTCACCCTCCATAGATAAATAATGATTTCCGGCGCTCAGGTAGCGTAGGTCGCTCTTGGTGTACACGCAGCAAGAGGCCGACAAAGCAAGATACCAGACTAGAGTTGCTCTCGGAACAGCCTGTAGGGGGAGCTCCATAATGGGCTTTTTGAGAAGTTACATAGTATTGTTTTAAATTGCTCTCAGACATAAAGCTTCATGATGATCATGAATGCTTCAAGTTATTCACTGGACATGCATAGCGTCCTCGAGTTCTCACTCAGATCCATGTGCCACTTCTGGCTTCAGAAAGCCAAGATCTATGCTGACAACTAAGCACTGAATTTAGGCTGCAAAATACCTGTCGAAAAACAGGTGATGTCATGGTAGCAGAGTCAGTTTTTTTTATAAATCAGACGGCAACAGAAAATTCAATTAAAGATCCAGTGGAAATCCAGTGCATGAATCTTTACCAAAACCCATTACTCTACTCTTGTACTTACTTCTTGTAATTGTAGATCCAAAAAGAAGCTTGAAGACAGTATGTAAAAAAGAAAAGAAAAAAAAGTAAAGCATTTATATACAGTGCTCTTGGAAATTCAACAACCAATAGACAGAGGAAAAACTAATTACTTGAAAAAATACCCTGTGATTCATATTGGAAGCCCCTGATTCCACTTTGAAGAAAGTTTTATCTCAGTACAGTTTGACAAGGTAATGTGGTCTGTAACATGCTAATATGAGTAAGGTAAGCTGGAGAAGGATTAATCTCAGTCATTAGATACACTATCTTTCTGTCATATTATTTTTTTCCCTCTCCTCCTCTGTGTCTTTTGGCCTGCAGTCAGAGGCATAGAGGGCGCCATGACAACAGCTTTATTAATCACATCAATCTTTGGTAACTCCACAGTGACCAAAGGGAGCTCTAATCGCTTCTCACTAAGCTGGCTATTTCTTACCTGAGAGGTTTGATGATGTCTGCGCTAAACTTGATGTGTGTCTGTGTGCGTATGTGGGAGGAAATCTAATTATCCGTCAGAGTATTCTCTATACGCATGGAGGACACAAGGGACAAGAAGTTGTCCCTGTAAACCTGTTACTAAAGTTACCGTCAAAACTTTGTTTTCCCTGTCTTTTCAAGGAGAAGTAAACATTTCTGGCGCCTTGTTGATATCCTCTACTCAATATAACCCATGTTTACAAAATCTTTCTTTTCTTGCTGAGTATTTTTTTTTTTTGCCAATAAATAGCAGTTTATGTTCTTGGGGGTTATCTTAACCGTTTTAGTTTTAGCATTTTATCACTCCGTGCAGCCTTTGCAGCAACCTCTGAGGCTGAAGAATGAAGCCAGTAAACAAATGCAGTGCTTCAAATAGCCATTTGAGGCTGACCTCAAGGTTTCCCTCCTTATAAAAGTAAGGTTCATGTTTTTGTTGCTGTCGTATTTGATCCAGTTAGGTTTCACGTCTCTAATTTAAGTCCAGACGGTGAAGTCAAAAAGTCCGGCCCAACGTAGTTAAGGGCTTTTTTTTTTTCCTCCAATAACTGAAGGTGGCCACAGCCAAATTACAAACTGAGGGACTCTCAACCAGGTGTATCCAGACCAGCGGATGATGTCGTGTTGGCTATTTTCCTCACAAAGCTGCTAGCATGGTTGTTTTTATCATAAAAAAAGTGTCTGGCACTAGGTACAGAGGGGGAAAAAGAAAAAGAGTAGATCTGAGAGGAGCTTTACCACAATGTGTAATGGAAGAAGGTCATAACTGGGTTTCAGAACAGAAACTGTGCATTAGGCACATTTCCATTACTGCATGTGGAGAAAATAAAATATGCTGCATAGTTGTATGAGGTTGTGACACTGTGTTTGTCTGTAATAAAAGAAGTAGATGTACCTTGGCTGTAACACCTCATAGAAGGACACAAACTGAATTAGTTACCATGACCATATACAAAAGATAAATGGAGAGAAGTCTTTTTTTCAACTGGATGCATAAGATATTTTTATATAAGTAGAGGAGAGAGGGTGAGGTGTCCGTTTTTCTTTAACCAGTCGTAAGAGACCGATGAATATGCTTGGATTAAGCTTCCCTTTATCTACAAATACAAAACAATGCTAACATACACTGTCCTCTGTTTTGCAGAAGTTTTTGGACAGGAGCCAATTTTCATATGTCACGCACATAGACAAATAAACCAGGGATGGATTCATAGACAATGGAAGATGATTATAATGGCTTGTTGAAGAATCGATTTTGCTCTTTTCCTGACTGGCTGTAGTTTGATTTACAAAGCTTGATTTACAGCTTTCAGCTGCAGGTTATATTTTGAAAACTCAGAAGACACAGAAGACACTCTGCTGAAATGTCTGGGACATCATTGACCGTCAGCTAGCTAACCAAGTAACTAACTAAATAACTTCTTGCCTCTTCAGTATGTAATGCAACGCCTGCATTGTGCATGTTGACAATATTTTGGCTTATAAGTTGAATAGGTGCTGTGTCCGTCAGTGACAGAAATCATTCTGTGCGGCTGTTCAGCGAAGCCGGAGAATCCATGATTTCATCCATTTAATGCGGTTTTTCTCTTCCCATCTTGGTTCACAACCAACAGGACTACTGTTGCACAGTTCTCACTCATCGTATTCACAAACTACACACTACCTTCTACGGTGAGCAAATGGCAGTGGTGTGATAATAGGCAAATATGCTGCCTCCCTTTAGGTCAGAGTGTTATGTTCCTTTTGTGCAGGTATAAATGGTACGTCCTATAGCTGGCAGTACGACGTGGCTTTTGCATTGTATTCATTTTCTTTCTCTCTTTTTTTGTTTTTTCTCAGAGGCTGGCAACATGCAAAGACCCAGTTGGGGGCCCTTTCGTCGCAGCTGGTTCTAGATGTCGTTCTGGTGTATAAGAACCCCAAGCAACCATCCACGGAATGCAATTTAGTTACATTAGTTAAGTTCATTTTCAAGAGTCTTTTATATCTTAAACCAAAAATTTGTTGGATTTGGCTGGTTATAAACCATTTGGTGTCTCCTTCTTTTATTAGGTGCTTGGTGATATAATCACTATTTTTCATCCACTCATCACTGTTTCTCATTTCAGTTTAGTCAAACTGACTAACTGATTAAGCCGCCAACTTTCTGTTTTTGGCTTTTTCTTGGTTGCTTGGAGAAGAAATCTGTCCCCCGTGAGCTTCCAAAACATTTGTCGATGCTGAATTGCAGTGTCATTTGCTGTCATCTTCCAATGTGTCGTCAATCAGACGGTTTCATATATCTCTGTGTAACACCCCCTCTTTCTTTGAACTGCATCGCTCCTCCTCTTCTTCAACATTTCACCCCGAATATGAGCCGATTCTGCCATCAAAACTTCCCATCTCACAGAAATGTTGAGCATTTCAATAATATTACATGTCTGCGTTGGCGGGACTCCTTTGTTAGAATACAGTTCCTTATTAATTAAGCATTAAACAAGAGGTATCCCTCACATCATGTACAGTTTAATCTAAGAAAACAGATGGTTTATGATTTCTTTGTGGATGGTCACTGATATGTAAATGTAAATGTATTTTATTTATACAGCCCTTTACAGACAATCCTTACGATATACCAAAGTGCTTTACAACAGGTAATAAATAAAGAGAAGAATAAGTAAAAACAAATAAAAATAATAAAAGAACAGTGAAAGCAATAAAATAATAAAAAAAAATCAAATAAGATAAAATAAGATAAAAGTGTCATCATACTTCTGGGCATTAAAAGCAATACTAAGAAGTAGGTTTTTAGCCTAGATTTGAAGAGGCCCAGGTCAGAAATAAGACAATATGACAGGATATCTACAGTGAGCGGGAAAGTCAGTGTATTTTTCTGTGGGCGCATTGTTTTCCAAACAGAGCAGTTTATCAGAAATGTCTCGTATTGTTTATGGTGTGTAAACCCCGACATGTCTTCAAAGTCATAATAGTAATACAAAAGCGATTGCTTTGTCTGGGTTAATGCCCAAAGGAGTCTAACTAAGTCATATGAGAAGTGACTTTGAAGAGAAGAAAAAAATGTTCTACCCTTAATCAGCGAAAGACATCTCTTTGTTGCTCCGCTCAAAGACTCTGATCAGAGTACTGTCGGCTGGTAAAGAGGCTGCAGGCAAGCCAAGGCTGTAAGCAGGTCTCCATCAGATACCAAGAGTTAGCGGGAGCTCTGGCACAGTCTTAATATGAGTTTCTTTGATTTTCTACTCCCCCGTGTACGGGTATCTGCCATTTTTACAGGCGCACTTGCCCTGGAATTTGTTTGTAGGTTTACATTCATTCTGGTGAGCTCAGACATTTTTCACTCAATGCTCAAACTTCAAAAACTCAGAGGCTGTTGAGCTTATACAATACAACATGTGCACCAACAACCTGTTTGTACATTGCCATTTGGGATTCAGATGTTCTTTTTGGTTTGCAATGTATTTGGTTCTTTGTGTAACTAAGCTGTTTCAGAGGGTTTGTGCAGCCAATCATTTGAAAGAGTGTGTGTGTGCATTTGAATTCTGGCTACGGTATGTATACCTGAGATCAATAGTCCTGGCTGTCTCATGGCCACACACTGACATTTCCAAAAGAAGCGCCTCGGCTATTCAGTCCATGTGCAAAATTTGGAAAAACATTTCATCTTCAGCACGATTATCAGCACAAGGTGTAAAACAGAGCACTAAATCACAATAAAGAGTGTCACACTTTTTAAGACAACTGGGTCAGGTGCAGGTTAGAAAAATTGGGTGCGTGCAATGCGTGAAAATTTCTTAGAAAAGATTACTATCTTAACATTTACTTGATTCTGTGTGACTGGATCATTTCTCATACATAATTTACATAAATCCAGGTGCGAACGCACCCAAAATAGACTAAAACCGATGTCATTGCAGTTGTTCCAGTGAACTCCAAATGAGGAGAAAACTCACACTGTAGACTTAATGTGAGAAATTTCTACACACATAATACTGACACCCTGAGACACCCACATATCTGCCTAAATTGGGATTTTCTTTTCTGTTAATTGTAAAAATGGCAGCAAGCAATGAGCTCAACTTTAAAGCTTTCAAGCAATACCAGTAAGATATTAGACATCACAAATACAACAGTGGTTTTTACAGTCCACTGCGCACATTTCCATCTTGCATTTAATGGATGCATCGTATTATATGCACCAGACTGTGACAGTCGTGATTATAATTCATTGTATGATATATTGCATTTATTTTTTGTATTTCAATATTTAAAACATTCTTATTTTAGGTATGCATATATACAGTGTAAGTTGAGCTTACATGTCATGCTGTGGATATGCGGATGACACTCTCTGTCAGTCCACCACATCAAATGTTTAGACAGCTATTACATGAATTGCGATGGTTCTTGGTATGAACTTCCAGATTTCCCTGGAGATGACTTGTAATTCTCTCGGTTATCCCTCAGCAATACCACACGGATTATATTCAACTGGAAACCGGTGTGTGACTCTGCACCTTCAAAACTAACATTTAAACATTTGCTGAACCTTACTGAAAGGACTCTTCATGTTGTTTTTCCCTTTTTGGAAGAGCACAGGAATCACTGCTTGTGCATCAAATTTTGTTTGATTTCTACCAACACCTCATTACTTCGGGAGAATTTCCTGGGTCAAGGTACACATACCCACTCACAGTCACACAAGTACCTCTCCCTTTATCATAGCTTCAGGTGACAGCACAGAGAATGAAGGATATTCGCTCATTTACGCCTTTTGTGTATATCAAGGTGCATTCATAAAAGACTGTCTGGCAAATGCTTTAATGGTCTGACACTAAAGAAGTCTTATTGTCTCACTAACCCATTTACATCCTCTACTAATGAGGCAACTGGTAGATATGTCACTGTCATCACTGTGGAATGTGTTTTCCTTGGTTTGTCTGCAACATCCGTTCCTCCTCTTTTGGTCCTGTTCTATTTACAACTTTTGGTCTAATAATTCTAATAATAATCTTCTCTTCTGTCCTCCTGCAATTTGTCATTGTCTCCCCCTCCATGTCGCCTGGGCAAACATGCACTATCATGCAGTGGGCTGCTTGGCATAGCTCACGAGGCTCGTTAATGAAGGTCAGAAGGCCGCTCCACACTCATGGCTACTTCCATGAGGTTTGCACTGACCTGATACCCTCTTCACGTCAGACAGGCTCTGTGGTGACTCACATTATCCTGTCACGCTAATGAATGTGAGCTGACGAAAAGAAGTTCTAAACTTGATGCAACAAACCCAAGAACTTATTAAATTATTGAGGCTCTTTTTCTTTTCTTTTTCTTTTGTGTTCCGTCGTTCAAGTTGAATTTTGCCAAGCAATTTCAATTATTTTAGAACAATTAAAGAAATAAAGCACTGCACTGCAAAAGAAGTCTTCAGGAATAGTTCTCCAGGCCTCTTGAAGGACATCCCAGAACTCTTCTTTGGATGTCGGCTGCCTTTAGTTCCGTTCTCTGTCAGGATGATCCCACACTGCTTCAATAACGTTGAGGCCCGGGCTGTGGGGAGGATTCATCCCTCCATGAGACCTGTTGCCACTGATTTACAGTCCACTTCTTGTGTCGTTTGGCATTCTTCAGCCTTTTCTCCCCATTTCCCTTCTTTAAGAATGGCTTCTTGACAGCCACCCTTTCACAGAGACCCTTTCTGATGAGGCTTCTTTAAACAGTAGATGGATCAACTGAAGGTCCCGATGCAGATCTCATGTCCTGTGTTGGCTCTTTGCTGCAGTTTTTTACTATTTCTTAAGGATGTCACTTTCAGATACTGTTCATCAACTGTAGATTGTTTTTAGGCAGCTTTTTCTTTCCTCTATTTGTCCAGTTACCTGAGACCTTTTTTAAGGACACGCAGCACAACGTGAAGATATGCCATTTTTGTTTGGCTATTAGCCCGTTTTAGGTGCAAAAATGCCATTTTATGCTCGTTAACCTGTTAACTTTGATATTCTGCATAGATGCAGCTCAGGAAATTGGAACAAATTATGCATTTTGTTGACAGGCAGTTGGCAGCAAAATGCATAAAGATCCAACATTAAAGTTGGTTATTTGTTTAGTTGTCTGTTATGTGTAGACACAACACTGGTTCAGTCTTTGATTTAAGTGTCTTTTTATGCTTAAACAATTCATGGGTCAGGGTGAAGTGGTCTGAGGAAAAAAAATAATTTACACAATCCAAGGTACAGAAAACAGCCCCACACACGGCCACTATGATGGGAATCATAACATTAAGATAAAATGTAAGAAGGAATTCTAAACACGTCATGGGATAAAAAAAATTTTAAAAAAGTCATAAAAGCGTTTAATGTACCCGACGTGTCAGGCACATCATCTTTCCAACAGTGATTATAGGATTATAGCTCTACTAATGTTTCGTATTCATTTCATTGCAACCCTGACAGTATAGATTTTCACATGCCTCAATGTAACCAAATGATGTTAATTCATTTGTAGTGGTTTAGATGTGGCAGAATTGCTTTGTTCCCCTAATTGGTATAATTCAGATGGAGATGGAGATCTGGATAGTAATGAGTTCTCGGTGGATAAATAGTATGTCACTATCACTAAGACATCATTTGAAGGTTATTGTTGAGGCAGGGGTTGTCCTCGGTGTTCTCCTATTCTGGCCTGATAAAAAAAAGAGCTCATCATGAAAACCCTGAGACACTGCACATCCCTGTTACAGCCATTTCACTCAGACTGTTTCACTCAAGGTTTGAGAGAAAGATTTGTGAGCTATTACTGTGAACTTGACCTTTTCTTTACACCCCATCACCTCAGGAAGACGGCGTTGAATGGGCTGCGTTTGAATCAGCAGCAGTAACTGTTCTGGATTTATGTTCTTGTCAAGGATTTTCTAAAATAACAAAAGCCTCAAGCCAAAGCACGATAGGCGAGCTCCTCTTCTTCAAGAAAGATCCTAGCCCACTGGAGACAATGGGAATGAGATGTGTTATTTTATCTCAGTTTTAAAAAAAGAGCAGTTCGTCAACGAGCATCCAGATTTTTCATTTTCACCTGTGCTGGAGAGGTTTTTGTTACTCCCATGGTGTGGCTTCTCAGCGAGCCACGCAAGCACACAACATCAACTTGAGATAAGAATGATGAGAAGGGGGAAGAAATGTATTAGCAAAACAAATCAATAGTGCATTACAGCCTCCAGGAGGGATCCTAAAAGAGAGTAATACTCAGAGGCAATAAGCCTAGAGTCCCCAGCCAACTCTAAAGCACTCACACAAACACATGAAGCAGAAAATCGTCACTTCATGGTCCCAGAGTAGCTGTCATGTGGAAGACGCTGGTACAGTAAATCTGATGAGATAGACCGTGTGTGTGTGTGTGTGTGTGTGTGTGTGTGTGTGTGTGTGTGTATGTGGAACAGGAGAGATTTGTTATTCCAAAGATGGGTAATTTTATTACAGGTGCAATAAGAAAAACTGGAGATGACTATGACTATGATGACTATGTTCTAGATCAGTTTCCAAAGACCTATTTTCAGAGTCGTATGGGAACAACAGCGCTATGTGTGAGGAACAGCAGTCCCTCTAAAGCCCAGATGATTTCTAATTAGATATGTTTGATGATTTGAAATAATTTTTTTCTCAGACCAAGTGTGTACAACTGTGTTTGGTGTTCCTACTGAGATGATCATTCAGGTTGCAACACGTCAACTCAGTCAATTACGCTGATAATGTAATTTCATCAATTTTTGTAGCCTACCTCAACACATAATACACCGAATGAAATGATGCTCTGCACTCTTTTCAAAACCCCAGCAGCACAACTGCTTGAACAAACAGCTAAAATGAAAAACATCCTCGGGACTCTCCAAGCTCAAAACAATGAGACAGTAGTCCAAGCATCTGTCACGATGACCTATGTTGGTTGGTATCAATGTAAAACTTTGGGACACTTCTGTAAATTCAACTGTACATTCATTGGAAAAAGTTCCCCTTCAAAAATGCACCAGATTGCAGGATGTTTGGAGCTCTCATGTTCAAATAAATTGCAACTTTTTAAATGAACTCTACAACCTCGCAAACCAACTATAATAAATTAGTATCAAAATCCCCTGAAATTTCAAATATCAAAATACAGGTATTAATGTAAATCGAGCGAGTCTGAAACATGTTAGATTAAGCAGAAATACAGTGTCAGTGACCTGTCACAGCAGCCAGCTGGAGCGGAGCTCTCCACAGAGTCCATGCGTCTTTTGCACGCTGGCATCATGCAACATTAATAATTGCAATGCAATTAGAGACATCAATGACAGCTCACCTGTGTCGGACGTCCCGCTGCTGCAAATAAAACCAATTTCATATATTAGGTTACCCAAAATGTATTATTATTATTATTATTTTTACAAGTTTATTAGTTTTAAATCAATAAGTGAACAGTGTCTGTCTATGTTTGTTGCTCCTTTTTGTGTAATAAACTATTTGAATATCATTCATTTGCTTTTGGAGTGTGTTTTGAAAATGACCACGGACTCGTGACATTGTCAGGATCTGACGGTATCTGACACACCTACATGACAGCTGTTACACTGACACACCAGATTTATAGTGAAATAGTAACAACACACCCCTTATGGATGGATCCTGAGCGCCATCATCTTTTATTTTTATTTTTTAAATCCAAAATAAGCCCACATCCACCTGTTCCTCCCCTCTGACTGTTGATTTGACCCTTAAATCATTATTCAGTATCAATTTAATATCATTCAAACATCACAAGCTTTGAAGAATAACAGGCAGAGAGAGAGAGGGGGAGAGGCTTTAATTACGCTTTTAAAGACTGTATCACATCTGCACATATGTCTTAAGATATGTAAAATGCATGAACAGAAAGAAGGGACTGTTATCTGTTGAGTAACGCAGATTTCCTGATATGGAAAGCCTTGTCGGAATGGTGGGATGTCGGAATGGGTGGTGCAACCCCTGGCACTGGATATTCTGCAGGATGATCTCTTATAGCTCACTGTATACATTACTATGGCAGCTAAGAAGTAACAGTGAGTTACTGATACTTTGAGGTTAAAAACACTGAAATGGACTGGTGTGTTACGTCTCCTTTCCATATTCATGTTTGGTACGTAATTTCATCCGATGTGACCCCTACTGTTCAAAGTAGTAATGTATTTCTTTTCTTTTTGATTGTGTGAAAACTTGCTTGCAGCAATAGGCAAAGTTAATTCAAGCAGTTTCTGTCTAGTATCCTGGAATAATGCGTATGGAAACTCATCAAAACATGTATGAAGTGACACACACATGTTCCATATGTTACACCACTTCCAGTTATTTCAATGCAAGTGTGAAATCTGACTGAAGTTTTCATTCCAATGTGTTTAAAACGTAGCAATCGAATTGTTTGTTAACCCGTTCACTACTTTATTTATTCAACTTATTGGCTTTCTGTGTGGTCTCTCACCCTGAAAGCCACCACAATTTAAATTTGAACAAACTTGAGGCCAACACCAGAGGGGAAGAACACAGAAGACAGACGGCATCCACGTATAGTGCATTTTTCTTACTCTGTGCATAATTTTGCACAGCACAATGAGAAACCTTGTTATTCAAAAACTGTGACTCAGTCAAAGGGCCTCAACGGGATATTTATAGCATTCTAATTCTAAACATGAAATAACTTTTTAGCTCAAAAAGTTGAAAGTTCTTCAAAGGGCCTAAAATAAAAGTCTCTTTTGTGCATGCTTGTATGTTAAGAGCCACAGAAATTAGGCAGGCCTGTTCTCTAATGAATTGAAAAGCAAAGCCGCAAAACAAAAATGCAGCCATCGCTTGTTTTCTTTATTAATCGAGGTGTGATGTTGAGTGGATGTAATTAGCGGATGCACGGGAGACACGTTTAGAGGTGGAGGCACCTGTCTTCAAAGTAGCCACAATCTGCTGGATGTTTTATCTTGAGTAACTGAAAGATTCCCAGGGGAGTTTCTTTGGTAGGCTAATTGTGTTGTTCCAACAAATATAACATAAGAATTCGACTTTTCATAGTTGCACTGTGGTTAAGCTCAGTGTATTCCACCTGATCCCCGTTATTGAACTGAACTGAATGTAAACCTCAAAGGAACGCGCTAACAGCACCTGTGTTTCCTTCTCTTTTTTTCCATGTATATATTTCCCGGAGTCCACAAATGTAAAACAAATCAGCTCATATGTTTGTATGTGTAGAAACCAAAACATTTTTCAACTGAAGAATTAAATTATCAGACAGTAAGTGGTGTTTCCTTTAAAGATGATCTTGGATGGGCTGCTGACATTCCTGTTTTGAGAGAATTTTCTCAATATCAGCAGTCCTGTATGTCAACACTCCAATTCTCTTACGCTCAGCCTCAGGTCAGCTCTGTCTCTTCCATTAAACTTACATAATCTATGCCCACCAAGAGTCCCACTCCATAGAAAAATCCTTAACACTTGTTTAATTACCCAGGATTATTTTTTTTCCCCTGTGTTCCCCTGTCTGTCTCAAGGGGTCTCCCTCTGTAGCAAAAGGAACAATTAATTTTGGGTCACTGCTGTGGGGCATCTGGAAATTAAAACTGTCTCTCTTGGATTATTCCTGCCAAAATAAATCGGCTACATTACTCCCTTGAGAATTTTTCACTCTTCTATTTTCCGGAACCTCTTGAAGCCTTGATAATGGATCTACAACCCCTTGATAGTTTTTTTTGGGGGGGTGAGGGATATTCCTTAAATTGGTCTCCAAGTAGGCTACCTCTGTTTTGTTTTCCGTCTACAATCATTGAGCCGAATATCAGGTTTCATCGGTTAAAGTGTTTTTCATGCCAACTTCTCTGCATTATTAAAATAAATATTCTTTGAGGTGAACAAATGTAGCCTCTCTTGATTTAATGCAGATATTCTGAATGTTCTCCAGTAAGGGTCTCAAAATAGCCAAAGTAAAGTAAAGTAAAACATTTTTTGTAGGGCTGGGCAACGATTACAATTTTTAATCTAATTAATCACATGATTTCTCTGATTAATCACGATTAATCACATTTGTACGCAAAATCCAAAAATGAATTCAAAAGTAGTGTATAGCTTTTTAGCATTTAGTTTTATTTTAAATGTACTGCCATATAAATGAAAGTGCCATAAGATTTGTTGTGCAAATACACTTTTAAGATCAGCATTTTTTTGTAGTTTTTTATGTAGAAGCCTCGCTCCACTGTCTGTTTCCTTGAATTACTTGCTGGTATCAGTTGTGTGTTTTGCCTTTAAGTGATATTTCAGACTGGAACTACTACGGCGATAAGACAATTCAACTTGGCAGTGTTTACAGATGACTTTGGTTCTGTCGACTCCGCCGTCTGGAAGAACTTTAAAATGAAAATGGCCGAGTAAAAGTTCCGTACCCTTCTCCATGTTTGGTGGATCCGCCGATTACTTTCTTTCCCGGTTCCGCAGCAGACAGCAACAGACTTTTACAAAATAAAAGCCTGTGAGCAACAGACTTTTACAAAATAAAAGCCTGTGAGCAACAGACTTTTACAATAATAAAATAAATAATAAAACCTGCGCTAATGCGCGATAAAATATTTGTCGGCGTTAAATAATCAACGAGTTAACTTGCCCAGCCCTAATTTTTTGTTAAAGGTACAGTTGAGCGGTCAGACTGCTCTCTTTCTGGAGAATCAGAAGCTTTCCTGTCAGGCAAACTGAAGCTAAAAGCTATTCAGAAAAAAAAAAAAAACACCAAAAAAAACCCCACCTGAAACAACTCAAACCTCAAAGGTTTACAGCAGCTGTAACCAATAAAGCTGCAAACTCTGATTTCCTACCAGGCTCCAACAACATTAAAACAAGAGGAAAGAAGTGGAGAAGTAACATTTGAGCACCGATAGTGGATGGTATCGGATTTCCTGGACATGAATCATGGTGCTACTGTAATTGTGGATGTCTTGAGCATTTGTTTGAACAGTTGGATAATTGATAACTACACTAAGCACGTCATTTCTTCATGCATCAGGAATGAATAGGATTTCATATGGTAACAATCACTTAAGTCAGCTGTGATGCAGTAAGAAAACTGTGGAATAGAGCAGGTCATTGCTTTGTTTTTTCAGGTCAATCATTGTACACTGAAAGCAAGTAATTTTTGTTAAATTGCTTTTACAAAAAAACAACCGAATCGTCAAGTTTTTCTGACGACAACACAGTGGTTGGACTCATCTCAAAGGGAGACGAGGCAGCCTACAGAGAGGAGGTCCTGAAGTTGGCAGCCTGGTGTTCAGAGAATAACCTGGACTCAAGCCTGCTGCTGACCTTCTACCAGTCATCCATTGAGACCCTGCTGACGTACTGTATCACAGTATGGTACGGCGGCTGCACCAAGGCAGACAGAGAGAGGCTTCAGAGAGTAGTGAAGACCGTGCAGAGGATCATTGGCTGCCCTCTCCCCTCCCTGATGGACCATCAGAAAGGACAGATCCCACCCTGGCTTTGATCTGTTTGACCTGTTGCCCTCAGGGAGGCGTTACAGGCGCATCAGAACAAAGACCGACAGACTCAAGAACAGCTTCTTCCCAAAAGCCATAACCACTCTGAACTCACACATGCACTGATTTCTCAGCCAAACCCCCTCAACCCCCGGACTTCTTCTACCCACGTACTGTGCCATATTTAAATACTTAATATTTGATATTCAAGAACACTTGAAAATACTGTGAACCCATTACTGTGCAATATCTGACTATAAAAATTTCAGTACAATACCGAAATACAAACTGCATATTTCTCTGCACTAGCAGTTTTTTATGTTGCACATATCTTTGCACTATGATGTTATGTATATATATATATATTTTTTTTTTTGCCTTCGTGTCTGCACTGAATGAGGAGTTGCTTTGAATCTCATTGTACTGTGTATAGTGACAATAAAAGGCTATTCTATTTAAAATTGCTATTGTAACCGTGGAAAATTTGAAAACATAGATATTAACATACACAAAAAGTGTGTCATATTTCATTCATTCAGTGTAGTGATTTGTCCATGATTTGAATTAATCTTTGTGTCAGGAAAATGCATCCCGAGTATAGCTTATATCATATCATTTATTATGGTCAATTACATCCCTAGAAGTTTTATGGATTCCCAAAGTTTGTAGGAATAATGTAGCGCTTTTAGCCTGATTGGAACACACTATGACACCTACATTCTCTAGGTTCAGAAAGCTGGCACTAAAATAAGAGAACATGAAGTTTACAGTTGACAATTTATTGCCACACCCAACAGGTTATTGCAATGTATGAAAAATAAAAAAAAACTGAAACTGAAAAATAGAGCTCTTTCAAAAAAGAAAAATATCAAATAAAATCAAAGTTGAAATAAAAGTGCCCTGCTTCCTCATTAGAAGGTCCGAGTTCAGTTCAGTTCCGTTCTGTGTGAAATATTCTGCAGGATATACCATTCAACCATTTTAAATGAGCCTGTGTACATTTACAGTACAGAATAAGTATTTTTACCATGACAATTACCCATCATGAACTTATATTTTTAACATAAATGCACTACTTATATTTTTATACAGCTCTATAAATCAATATTTATCTTTTGAACTCTTTTAACCGTAAATGAACAGTATTAAAATCACTCTTTTTAACCAACATGAATATTTAACCATCTTCAGTACAGTAAACACATTATGCACTCAGATATCAGACAAAATAATTATCACAATTTAGCATATAAACACAAATATGCATCATTTGCAAGCTATATCTCCCTCAAATTAAAGTAATAGCACGTCCGGCTACACTGTTAGCACTCACGTTGCAGAATTAGCTTGACGCTAACCCAGTTACAGAGCTGCCAACTTTTCAAAAAACCTTGGAGTGAGATTTTGTGGGGGTAACCAAAATTTTGCCGCACGCTTGCAGCCACACGGGTTGGTGGCTCAGATATCAGATCATTTTCATTAATTTGATGTTGAACCATGTTGTACCTGCATTTTGGTGGTTTGTGGGGAGGCCCAAGTCGTTGATAGTGGCATCATACTGGAGATGGACAATATTGTTTACATTCTGTGAAGCAAAGACATAGCTGAAGGTCCACCAGGACATTTTGGATTAAGTAGATGTGATTTAATGCATTCTAGTGGATTTTTGGGTGGTCTGCTAAAGATGTGCAATACCTGAACTTATTCTGATTCATGTTTGGCATCCTGACCTGTAGGGCTTAGTCTGGAGTTGATCCAGACTATCAACCAGAAAACTATGTGCTGCAATATAGCCTTATTCATAGACCAGTGTTTAAGATTTGACCTAGGTAGGTTGATTGATATTTTGATTACCTCAACGGTATTAAACTAATTCTGATCTGAAACCTAATGTATGTTGTGAATAATTGTATTCTTAAGAACACTTAATGATCTATGTTCAGCCAAAAACAACAAGATTAGTTAGGGAGATAAATTATAATTTATTTAAAGCCTCCCACCACATTGTCCATCAGCAACAAGATAAAGTGCAACAAATGAAGGGCTTAAAATGCTTAAACAGTAGAAGTTTTCAAACAATATAACAACAGATACAAAAAGAAATAAAAATTAGGTTATGCAGATCAGTCCTTTTTTGATGTGTGGGCACGGTTATACTGGCCTGTGGCCTTCTTGGAGGCCTTGATGACATCTGGAGGGGGCTCCCATTTGAAGCATGGCTCAAGGTTGGCCATCTTGATTGTCATGATTGAGGAGAGCGTGCCATCCAACGCTAAGCTGTTTCTAGTCTTGGTCTTGTTAAGACCCACAACTGAAAACACCCTCTCAGCATCTGCATTTGAATGGGGCAACACCAGGACCAGCTTAGCGACGGCAGCAAGCCTCTCAAATTCGTTTGCTCCTGTGACCTATGGAAAATGCAACAAGAACACAATGGAAAAACATACCTTGATTATTTATTGATGAATACTGTAGGTTGATCCATTAACAAAGTCCATATCAAAACATGGATAATTGGCTAAATGCATGACAATATATATGCATGTGACAATGTTATAGTGACAATGTTATAGCAACACAGCCAAGCCACACCTGCCAAAAGGAAAGACAAAAAATAAATTGTTTACTTTGTGTTTCCGGGTTGCCATTTCAGCCCAGAAGCTTTCCATTTCAGATTCGTTGTGCAGGGATATCAGTGGCATGGTCTGATAATTCAGAAACTCCTCACTCAGAAGGTCATGCTCCTCTGGACCATGGTATGGGAGGAGATGGGGAAACCTATTTATGAAAGTAGAGTTACAAGTTGTTAAGTTTTAGGTATATTGTCATCAACCAGCAGCAGTTCATACACATCTTTGAGGAGAAGCCATATAAGAATAGCTCATGTGCAGTTTAGGAGTGAACATATGTCATCATAAAAAGCTGTTTTTTTAGCTAAGATGACAGAATATAATTAGAGAACAAAAACTAACCTTTCCACAAAGAACAGGACATCTCCGATATCACTTTCAGCCCTCTGCCGTATGTCTACAAATTTTGAATGTTTGAGCAGGGGCTCTTTTAGTGGCAGCTTCTTTAGGGCATATTCCACAGCACAGATCAGGAAACTCATTGCAGCTTCATGGAACAAATCCACCTGCTGTGGTGTGATGTCACCCTCATCAAGCAATCTGTTGAGTCTCGCCCTGGTTGTGAACCCGATGTTCAGCTTTCTTCCTGTTACAGATACAGCATACTAGGTTAACATAAATGGATTAAACATGTTGATTTTGAAATATCAGGTAGACATATAGGGCAAGAAATCCAACCGGAAGCCCACTGTTAATAGAAGAACTACCACACACCTTACTAGGTTTCTACTCATGAAGTGACTAAATGCTAGGTACAAGGCTATATATCACATATTACAGTGTTTGATCATAAGAATAGTCAAACACTAACCTGGTAAATGGTTTGCCTTCTCTTTAAAGGCGATATCACAAGGCTCCTCAAGGCCCTGCAGAGCTCCTGGAACAATGAACTTTGAGCAAAGCTTGCGTACAAATTCATTTAGAAGATCCCTGCAGATATCAGCAAGAAACACAGAGTAGAAAAAGCAAAATCCAATCCCACCTCATCATATAACAGAAATATTGATGACTGTTCTCTTTGCAGAAGCAAGTTGAAACTACTAAAAGTTGGTACGGTGGCTTGAAAGAACAGCAGGTACACTTCTGTCATGGGGTCAGTGAAAGTCCGCACAAGCCTCTTGAACCTGGCCTGATTTTCATCTTGAATCAATCAATAAATAGCACAAAACAGGAGATTATCAATAATAGAATTATGTGAGTAATAATCCATGTAGTTGCTGCATAATGAAATAGATAAATGATGACAATACCAGCAGATTTGAAGTAGCTGGCCAGAGGTTCATAAAGCCTCAACATACCTTGTAAATGTATTACTCTCATCCATCAGACTTTCTCAAGCTGTCCCGCTGTGTCTCTTCTTCTGCTGCTGACTCTGGATGCAGCGCAGAGGGTTCAGTGGCGCTCATTAGCGCCGACTAGCGGCGGGGAGGAGTATTCGCGGCTCAAGGTCGCATTATTATTTTTTGCCGTGTGAAATGTGATGTGTGGCGTGTGTGCGTGTGAAAACAGGCAAAAGAGTGTGTCACACGGTGAAACCGTGAGAGTTGGCAGCTCTGCAGTTAGAGATCTTTTTTAAGTTAGTTTTTATAGTTCACAATGATACTGAGAGTACCACGGTGGTTCAACACTCGTGAACATATGAGTGACTCCAACTGGTTTTATGAAATAGTTCAATAAAAAGCCTTTTCACACAACAAACCACATCACAAGCCAATCTCAAGGCCTAGCCTCTCTAGCATGTAGCCTTCTCTTACCGGAGTTCTGAGGGTTGTCCGGTGAACCGGCTCCTCTGTCTTTCAACAGCTCACAATACTCTCTCCTACAACAAAAGACTTGTCAACATACTATTCGGGGATTCATTTTTATTTTATGTGTTTTATATCGTGTTTCATACCCAAGTTCGTCAGCACGTTTATCGTGGGTGCTCTGGTCAGTAACTCGGCTCAAAGTGAGAACACGTTCGAGGATCATACTGTACACTGCTGATGCGCTGCCTTGTGGTAGGGCAAGGGTACTACATTCAAATAAAACAAATGGGTCTAGAAACCATGTTGGTTACAATAACATTACAGATCTCTTTTTTTTTTCTTAAAGTTCTTTATGTGATAATGTACTGTAATAGTTTCCAGAAGTTGTCTTACAAAGCCAGAAGGTTAAAATCGAATGTGTTGTTTTTGCAAAGCATAAATCAGTGTTTTCACGACAAACAAATTTTCCATCATCAACTGTATAGAGACCTCCTGCGCAACCGTCTAAAAGCATCAGAGCAGCTGACAAACGAATAGGCTCTGTCTAAATGACTTGCAAAAATCTGCTGACGGATGATACAGCCTTAATACTGTTTTGACAGCAAGTTTGGATTTTCTCTCCCATGATTTATCAGTTTATCCCGTGTTAGTGCATCTATTTCTGCATGCCCTGTATGCCACAATCACCCCACAACTGATTAGACCGTTTGTGGTAGCACAGGCACTCCTTGAAATCTGTTAACCTCACCAGAATAGGTAAACCTGATGAAATACCCACTGGTGAGGTTTACATGGGGAGGGGGAAAAAACTGTTTTATTATCTGATTAAATTTGATTCTATTTTATATGGTAAGACCAAACTTTAGTTGCATGTTCTTTCCATCAAGACTATATGACAATGTATATATAAAACAGTCCTAATGTGTCTGTGAAATGTTAACCTAATGTTTATTCAAACATCTGTAACATTCCCCTCCAGGTCTGAATAAGGGGTTATAGAGGAGCCGACGTACAATTCGTAGGCCTTGTAGACACAAAGGACAATTCTTGCCAAAGGCAGTAGTATGTGGTGGGGCTCGTTAACAATGAAAATGTCATCCTTTCGTGCTTTTTTTTTCTGGTTCAGTGATGGAAAACAATGCCCCTGTAAGGGTAGAAAAGGTGCAGTTTGCTTGACTCTGGCTACACAGTGGGGATTTCAGCGAGGTGCTCGGAGCGTTTCATTTCCTCATTTTGGGAGCAGTCAATCTCTGTAAGGAGAGTATTAAAGTGTTGTCGCGAAAGATGAAATCTTGATGCGTTGACAGTTCTTGAGACAAAGATAATGGAATCTGAGCTGAAATGGGAAAATGAAAAAATACCATGATAAGTATTTCATTTTTTGCCATCACACATTTAATTAAAAATCATCCATTCTGATCATGCATACGGGTTTGTGGTTTAAATGAGGGTAAGGTGCTGAACAAGGTCAGGCTCAACATTGAAGATCCATCAGGAAAAAAAATCTCATTATGGCGACATTGTTATTTAGGGAGGTTTGCTCTTACCCAGAGGAGGTGAACTACATGTCTCCACTGGTGATGATTAGATCCTCTGTGGGGGTTAAAGGATTTCATGCGGATGGATGTGTCCACGTAAGTGGAGAAGTGGGCGCATGTGTTTGCTAATCAGATGAAATGGATTACATCTGTTTGAATTCAACTAAAGCCTCCATATTGAGAGTTACATGTAAACTTTCACTGAAAAATGTTTAGAATGAAGCAGAGAATGCTCCCTATACTATAACGCGAGAAATGAAATGGAACCAAATCAGAAATGATCTCCTGATTATGCACCAGCAAGTGGATAACAAGTGTTGTGCTGCAAGTGGTATTTTTAAAACCAGCCACCTCTTACGTGGATTTCATGTTGACAAGCTTCACAGAGAGAAAAAATAGAAACTCTTCAAACGCCTTCTGCAATCTACTGCTTTCCATCTGTGTACTCAATATGTTGTAAAGAATTACCAACATGCTTCACAGCATTTAAAATTCCAATAGTATGATACATAAGTAAGGTGCTTGCCATATTCTGGCAAAACAGCTATGGTTTTGTACCAACTATCAGAACCAAATGTGTAAAAGTGACTTATCCTGCATTACAGTAAAAGCTGAAATATGAATATCTTCGAACACAAAAACAACAAACTTTTCGAGCCAGCAGGGGGTGAGTCTTATTTAAAGAAACCAAAAACTCAAGATTGAAATTAAATGTTCCCCAGTCGGAAAAACTATTGCCACTTTTTTTACATCAGCCATTTAATTTTAAGTTAAAATCAGCTTTTCGTTTTACCCACTAGCACTTCACACGAGTGTCACTCCACATGAAGTCACAATCACAGATGTGGAGGGCACCATGTGTTGTCGGAGCTGAAAGATGGTCTATGGTCATCCAACCTGTTGCCTAGTGACTATAAATGCGCATCCAAGTTTAGATGTACATATTAATTATTGTATTTGCCTAAAGACACCATGAAAAACAACGTTTTAAGAAATTGTTAAATTTCTGAGAACAAGGAATCATAAATAAGTGACAAATATTTAGTATCTTGTTCTACATGAATGCTTCCATCCACTGATTCAAGTGAATGCTAAAAAACTTATATAACTCAATATACTGGATAGGATGAGATGAGTAATGCATATTTGATGCTTTTGATTATATTCTGATTCAATTAAACTCAAGTTAGTGCATGTTTATTCACAAATAAAACAAAAAGCTTGTATTTAAGCTAGTTACTCGAAAAATAAAATGCACATGGATGTAAAAGGGCTCAAATGCCTCACTTTTTGCCTACCACAGAGCAGCTGGTGGACATCTTTTTTCAAATCAATGCTTGATATTGGGCTTTTATATCTGTGCCATCAATGGCAATACAATGACAGTTACTCTCCAGGAAAACCGATTTACATCTTAAAGGAAGCAAGGTTTTTTTTCCCTGTGAATCTTCTCTGGTACTGCGTTGTTTTATTGTTACATTTGACGCATCAATCATGTGTCATGCATTCTTATTGTGCAGGCTTTATTGCATGCTATCAGGAAAAAATATTATTTCTTAAGACGTTTCATGAGAGCACTTTTTTCTGGAAGAAATTAAGAAAAAAAAAAACATATCAAGTAATGAGGCGATTTAAGGATGTCGTTAGATTAGATAGGTTTGTAACAAGAATTCACAGTAGATATATTTACATCCACAGCTTTCCATTTATTTAGCTCTTTGTCCCAGACTGATTTATATACGTAGGTATGACTCCGCTACAGTATGTGACAACATCTTCTTACAGATTCTTGGAAAGAGGCCATTATGTCGCAGACTAAAACCATTGACAATTTAGCTGGTGGCAGATTAGTATCAGGTTAAGGGATGAGTTGGACATCTTTACAACTGTTTAGATTTCATACCTACTGTTTGCTTTACTTATTTATATTAGATGCACGCTTTTTCTATTGGTATTATCAGCTTTTGTGAACTGGCTTCTTCAGGTACTTCCTCTTCAAACCTCGGTATGGGAACTGTGAAGCAGACAAATGTCGAACCACATTACCTGGATGTGTTTATCCAGCTTTGAATTGTTCGAGTACTATTATTGTCGGATTAACACGTTTGTGTTACTTAAGAATGGTTTTAGGATGATTTTTAGTTTAGTTTTTCTTTTTTACGTCATGTAAATGCAGTCTTTGGAAAGAAAACATAAAAATTCCTTCTATCTAATCATGCAGTGTTATATTAGCCTGAGGGTTTGTGGCTGGAGTCTAATTTTTCAGAATTCTGACAGCACTTCCACCAGTGACCACAGCTCATCTCATATGCGGCTGATCTCAGATATACCTGCTGTACTCCCTGGCAATCTTCTCTCAAACTAATTTCTCCTCTCCTCCTAGCAGTAACAGTCCCACCTGTTCTGCCATAGCTGTCCAATTGACACTGACTGCATGTTATCACCCAGCAAAGGACTGTTAATGAACAAACTGCTGTTTGACCACTATCTATGCTAAACTAGCTCGTTGCTTGGAGTGGTGGAGTGCAGGGTCCTCAGGCTGCTTCCCTCCCCGCCCTCCAATCTCCTGGGGTGGAAGCCAAGACTTTCATCAGTACCAAGGCTTCCTGCCAACCAAATAGTGAATTATTCACCACCTTCTGGATGGATCACCTGTAACAAAGTCTATGCTTATTCAACACATTGTTTTCAACGTGAACATTACGGGACAAGAAAACGATTTAATCCCAAAAAGACTGAAAAGATGTTATAAGATATTTTATAAGAATAAAAGAACAATCATCTACAGATTGATCAAGTTTTAACTTTAAACATAAATCATCCTATTTGTTACGCACACCGTATTATCAACATTATGCTGAATAACACAGATTTTATTGACTGAATTCTGATTTTAGAGAAATTACAATCTGTCCCGACAGCTTGGAAATTCATTTGCTCCACACTGTATTTTAATTAGCAAGAAATTAACAATTGGCTCAGTGAAATCATCACCCTTGGTTTTATGCAGCCACTCCTGAAGCCATTATATTCTCAAGTTGTCAGATTGTTTTTGACACACACTTGCAGCATGAATACTTTTCGTGTTGGATTACACACAACACACACAAAAAAAGCTGCGAGTGAAAATAAAAGATGGGGGTGGAAATGTATATAATTACTATGTCAGGATAGAGCCATATGCTTCTTGGCAGCATAATGAAGACAAGCTAGAGAGGGAGGGAAAAGAGCACCGTGTGAGCCACAGCAGTTGTGGCTGGAGGGGGTGGATACAAACTTCTGTCATTGAAGAACTACGTGACCTCAATGACAATGGCTACAGTTTGCACTTTTATTCGCATAGATCTGTAAGGTAGGCGATATGTCAGAATGATTACAGCTGTTGGATATCAAAAAGAGTTCATTCATGACAAACAGGAGCAGGATCACGATTTCAGTAATTGTCCTGATTTATTGAGATTGACTTCTTCAATAAAAAGGGTACAGTGACATAGCCTCAGTCAAAATTGTTGTTAATGAGAATGTCCCCAATGTCTTAAAAGAGTTGGCATTCTTCTGTCTATCTCTTACAGTTTCAAAATAGGGCCCAAAGAAAAGCACTCCTCCTGGTCAGTACTTCATAACACCCCTTTTAGCAAGTATCACAGCTTGTAAACACTTTTTGTCGCCAGCATTCAGTTCTTGTTTCGAGGATTTCTGCCAATTCTTCCTGCGAAATGCTTTTAGCTCTGGGATGCTCTTGAGCCGTCTTGCTCACTTGAGGTGTATCCACAGTTATGTTTAGATTAAGGAACCATGAGGGCTGTAGCAAAACCCTGAAAAAAATCTGAAGAGGTTGCCGATATTTCCAGGAATCTCATATTCATGTGAAATGAATCAGTGAAATGTTCCCGTGTCACTGGCTGAAAGTCCAAAGCATGGTCGATCCATCTCGGTCATAACAGTTAGCGCTGTTCTAAAACAGCATCAGGCTTATTCAGAAATGACTCATTTCTGACGCTGTATTTTGACACGAGAACATGAGAATAGCTGTCATCTGATCAGTCTTCCACGGCTTTTCTTTCTGGTTTGGCAGCACAGTAGATCAGTGAACCACCAACACACATGAGGCTGATAAATCTGCCATTTCTTAATTACAATAACTGGTGAAACGACTATATGAAAACGCTTTGCTACATTTTCATAGCCTTCCCTTTCTTTATGGGCATCGATCATTTTAATTGTCAGAGCGCTTGGAAGCTGCGAAGGAGGCCAAAATGTCTCAGGGTTTAGAGTATTCATACACCTTTGAAATTCTGGCATTTTTTATAACAATGACTGAGCAAGCTATATTCCTTATTAGCTAATTACGGGCTGAAACCCTGATAGTAGGTATCTAAGAGCTCAATTTTTACACTGTGAAAAAAAATGATGCATTGGCCCAATGTGGTGAATTGTAAATTCTGAACAGATTTTTTTTGGATTAGATTATATTTTTTGTCAGGCACCTATTCTTATCTAACTTTTACCCAAACGTTTTCATGCCACTGGATGAAAAAAAAATGAGGAACTAAACCTGTCTGAGCTGTCTCTACCACTTGGATTAGGTTGGTATTGCTAAAAATGAGTATTTGCAATGCACAAAGAAGCATTTTTCCATTGCATTTGTTTTTCAATTTATTTAAAAAAAAAAAAAAAAAAAAAAAAAAACATTTTGAGGGCATTAACGGTTTAAACTGCATTCTTTATGTTACTGGACTCACTACAACTCAAATTATTGAATTAGTCTGCACTACATGTCATGGTTGTGTTAAGGGAGGACCCAGGTGCAGACACGAACGAGAGCCAAAATAAAATTAAAGGATTTATTTAAAAATATTAACAAAAGGCGCAGCAAAGCTGGAGTACTGAAAAACTAAACTGAACATAAAACTAAGAAAATAACAAAACAGATTGAAATACTTGCGGACAGGACTGACGAGGAGGACCAGGGGCAGGAGTGAGACCATAAAGACGAGGAATGCAGACTAGGATTTGGGAAAAGACAAGACAAGGAATACCAAGGTATAGGACGAGGATCCGGCGAGGAGTGGTTGGACTAGAAAGACATATATACTGGGGAGGTGATTGCTGGAGCAGGAACTGGTGGCTGATTAGTAACGGGTTGCAGGTGAGAGTGAATGAGAGCAGAGGGCAGGAGACAGACTGAGGAGAGAGAGAGAGAGATGGCAGAACACAGGGGGCGAGGGACGGCACACTAACTTGAAAATTAATCTAACACAAAGAATACACATGGATTAATTAAACAACTGAATACCAAGAGAAACAGAACTAAAATGAAACAAAGACTGATCTAATGAAGAAAACACAAAGAGCACAGAATAAAAATGCCAATAACAAAGCACAAAAACATAACCAAAAAACCCATTCATCACGGATAGGACATGCAGTAAGTCTTCTACTCATCGTTCAACCTCTATAACAATGTATTGATCATAAGCACTGTAGTTGTCCCAATAAATGGTTGAATGGTGGAAACTTTTGGTCCTCACTACTCCGAATTGTAAGTCCAAATGTTTCCTTTAATAATGAACTCTGTTATTTTCAACAACACGACTATACCCACGAGCTACAGCTGCGGCTGCTGAGGAAAGGAAAACAAGTTAATGATGTGAGTCTGAGCTGAAATGAATTCACCAGCCTCGTTCATGCAGTTGGTACTAAAGGAGTGGATTTCACATCGATGCAAAGCACGGTTATATTACCAGAGCTCTTTCACCATGTCATTGCTGCTGCATCGTAGTCGGCTGTTGTGTGAAACTCTCATACCTACGTACACCTTGGGAGCTGCAGCTGGCTTCATCCTGCACATTGTTGTCTACAGTCGTTTCACTTTGATCTTCCCACAGTAAATATTTTCTGATGCTGTTGCTCATCTTCAACAGAGATGAGTCAACCCGGGGCTATTTGTGTCCATCCACTCTAAATGTCAGTCACCTCATATTGTCTCTGCAGAACATGAAGCAGGGATGCTGTAAATAACTCTTCCCCTTCCCAACATGATGCTACCATCATTATTCTCAAAGGTATCACATATACAATGCCTGCCAATTACACAGTACTTTCTCATAATGCTGGAGGAAGAAGAGTTCGATAGCATCGCATCTGCTTGTGAATAGTGGTGGAGACCTCATAAACCAGACCCAAGCTCTCAGATAAATCAGCACCTAAATGTCAATATGGCCTTTGGAACACTGTATTTATAGCTCAGCTACGTCCCTCATCTCACTCCTACTCTGTCTAGAAACTGGCTCTCTCACCTTAGTTGCCTCTGTACTTCTGTTGGCACACATGTTCACACATTATTTTCAAGTACAGAATGGCAATACTTACTTCAAAGAATGCCGTATCTCGAGCTCTTTTTTTCATTCAATACTTTTTTGCTCCTTTCTTTCTTTCTTTCTTTCTTTCTTTCTTTCTTTCTTTCTTTCTTTCTTTCTTTCTTTCTATTCTTTCTTGCTGTCAAGCAATGGTTCCTTAAGTGTCATCATATGTCCGTCTTTGAACCTCAGAGTGATTTGATTTCTTGAGTGTTACAAGGAAAATAGAACAGTTTGCTGTTCATTTTAATTCATTTTAATTTTAGTGAAGAAATCGAAGTCTTCTGTCATCAGCCTGGATTAAAAGTCTTTCTCGTTGTTAAAGTTATTGCATTAAGGGAAGCTTTGACCTTTGCTGCGACACACAGGCCGTCCTACAAGCTGCTGACAGGCATCTAAAGATGTGGCATTATTTAGTTAAAATGATGTCAAAGCAGTGTTATTAGAGATACAGAGCCCTTCGAGAGCTTAACTTATTGTTATGAAGGCTTGTTTTTGTTTTTGTCGTGTAATTTACACGTGAAAGGGAAGGGAATATGTCAAAGTGGATGTGCTGCCGGTAATAAATGGAGGGTTTTGCACTGATCAGCCTTCTGCTCTGTTCCTGTAAACAGATTTAAAGGTCTCTAAAGGTCATGGCCATGCCTTTGATGAGTGAAAGCAAATAATATATATCTATATCAGACCTCACCCACATTTCTAGACTTTCCTATAGCAAATTCAGTCCAACATTGGGTTGTGCCCATCTCGGTGGAATGGGCGATTTAAAGACCCAAACGACGCTAGGTAAAATGAAAATGACATGACATGAATTCACTGAAACAATGGAAGCCAGTACAGGCTGGGATCACAGTGTTGAGTGGGTTTTTGTATGTGTGAGGAATTTGTTGTGCAGACAGTTTCAGGACTTATGTGCTCATTCTGGCCGACTCTGTGTGTATCTGTGGTGCTCTGAAGGAGCTCTGGCAGATCCAACAGACCTCGAGACCAACAGGAGTGCCCCCAGATGGGTTGCCTGAGGCTACGAAAGAAAGAGATGCTGCTTCTGTCACACTGTCTGCAGAACCAACTGAGGAAATGCATCATGTGTGTGTGAGGAACATAAGTTATGCAAATGAAAGTCACTCGTAAAATATACAAACTACAAATGAGTATTGGTGCTGTATCACCAGGAGACGGTGATAGGTGATAGGTAATAGGTTGGTGAAAAAACAATTGGGAGAGAAAAACAAAAACAATTTTGGTTGTATTTTATTTTAGTACAGTGCAAACTGAAATATAACCTCATGTACATAAAGAGATTCAAATTAGCTTTGATTTTGAATGTGGTGTTTTTCAAACTGAGACTGAGGGAAATGTGGGTGGAAATCAAGGCAAAGTGTGAGGAAAAATAGACACATTATTTTGAATAAATCCAAATTCTAAAAAATCCCTTAAATGCAAATTGTGCATTTATTTATCAAATTCCACTTTGGAAATCAATACAGAGAGAGAGAGAGAGAGAATGAAAGAGGAAGACTGAGTGATGACTGATCTGTATGAAAGGCAGTGAGGATACCGACAAACCAGCAGGACATAACCATAAATGCATATGACTGAAATTATTGGTCGGAGGCAACTATGTTGTCTATGTCCATCTGTCATGAAATGACAGGAGAGGCACATAAAGGTATAGGGTGTATATTAGTTTAATGCATGTTGTCAGTGTTCATGTCTTAAATAGGTGTCTTGTGAGGACATGATGGAACTGTTCTAATATTCATACAAGTGCATTTGACCACATAGAGCTATGTTTATTTGTCGAGGGAAGCACAGCATCTGCTGCCACTCTGGCTTGCCAGATAAGATTCTCGATGACATTCTCAGTCACCTTTAAAGTTTAAAACGGAGGAAAAACTTGGAAAAGAAGGAAAAGTAAAAGATCCAGTATGTGCATGCATTTTTTCCCCCCTTCTTTGGCTTATTAAGGGTACTGAGCGTTTTCCTTGTCTGTTTGGTTCTGTTGTGTGTTTGCAGAGCATGTGTTGTCCTGTCGATGATGGTGTTTTCTTAAAGGGGTAACAAATTGCCTTCGGAAGCTACTGTTTGTCAGGCTTGAACAGCAGTAAAACAAAGGTGGAACATGAGGTGCAGCCTCACAAACCGCTCATAAATATCTTCGTCAGATAAAACAAAAGTCTTATCCCTTTCCCTGTGGGTTTATTTTTTTTAAAGTAAAGAATGTTTTGTATTCGGTGGAGGAAATACCTACAATTACACTTAATTGTGTGTATTTTTGCATGCGAGCATCGGCCTTGTTGTGGATAAATCTTTGGGTTTCTTTGAACCTTTGTTAAAAAGTCCTGTTTAAGCATGAAGAGTTTTAGTGTGTCTTTGTGTTACAGCCTATGAGCTGGCTCACTTCACAGATTTCTTCCCCTATTTGATTGACAGCATTCATGGCGTTAGACTGTCAACTGCAGACACAGTGGTGTAATGTACAGACAGAAGCGTGCATTCCGTCGTCGCACAACTAGTCACAATTCCAACATCTCCCAGTCCATTAAAGGAAGTGAAAGTGTGTGCGTTCAATTCCCAGTGTTATCACATTGCAGATGTTCAGCTGTTGCCAGTCATGGCACTGTATCTCATAAGGAGTCTAAATGTAAAGAATAAGGCCTGGGTTGAAAGAAATCAATCAAGGCTCTGGACAAGGTCTGGTTTAACAGACTTTTTTTGCTTAGGAAAGTTCCAACCATGATAAGTACAGTCTTCAAGGATTAAGGAAAGGAGATCCAAGTTTCCTGTATTAGCTCATAATAAAATAACACTGGCCCATCATTTATAAATAGAAAGGAGATAAATTGTCCCACGATTCTTTGCAGCCCCAATATTTAAAATGGTGCTCAAATATTTTCATACCAAATATGAGAAATATGAGGACAGCCGATTTGTGTGGACAGCGTGTTACATTTTTTTTATGACTTCTTCTTTACTCTTTTGAATGACCAACCTTGACAATAAAATGATGATTTCTCTTCTAAAGACCCTGGGACACACTGTGATTCAACTGCATTAGCCAGTGCTCGTGTGGTCAGATTCTCCTTGCAGCATGGCTGTCTTTTCCTGAGTCCTTATGAATTTCTCCTACTGTCTTTCTTGATGTGTAATATGAGTGCTGCATTTTACAAGGGTGGCTCAGGTTAACCTTGGGATGTTTCACAATGAGGTCAAGGAAAAGTATTTATGGAAAAAAAGATGAGGTATTCGGCCGTGCCTCTAACTATATCATCTGCTTGCTACAATCACCACTTTCCGTGATGCTGAGGATAAGAACATGAACATGGCCGCTTCACTGTAGTGGTGCAGAAGGTGAAAGTGAAGATACTTCAATTTTATGTAACTGGTAACTCCAGTTATATACAATATGTGCCTTGTATGGCCTGTTGTCACCATATCTAAATGATCAAGCAAAGTGAACCAGTCATAGTGGAGACTTCAAGCACACCTGATCATCTGCTGTTTGACGCTGAGCTATAAGTCAAAGTCTTCACTGTCGGTATTCACAGCAGGACCCACGTTAATGTCTTGTATGAGGAATGATTCTACGCTGATTTTTGATTTCACTGACATCTGTCAGTTGTTCTCTGTGTCCCTTCCTTTTTCCACCTTCCCTTTCTGGTTTCCTTTGTTCTGACTTTTCTATCTTATGGTGTTTGCCATTTTTCTTCTGTAATCAGACACACAGATTCATCTCTGTCGCCCTCAGACACCACCTAAATCAATTTCCCCGCTCTCTCCAATCTTGCAGGACTGCTGTCAGGGCTGGCACCTTGCAGCATGGGGACACACCTAGACGCATACACACATAACTTCTCTTTAATTCACTTTCACCCACACAGTCACTAAGGCACGCAGACAGGCGTGCACAAACACTCCCAGGTGCACGCACGCACCACATTCACACACGCTCACGCTCAAAGCGGTGATTCACCACATCACTGTTCTCTAATGTCTTACTTGCTTCATCTTTGCTGCTTCCATTTGTCACCGCTGACAGGCCCTGGCAGCAGCATCTATCCATCCTACCTTTATCCTCACTCCGTCAGCCCACACTGTTTCTCCGCACGCTGACCTCCTTCCCTCAGCTCGGTTTGTGTCTGAACCAGGGAGGGTGGTGCACACATGGTAGCCAGACTGAAGCAGGGCCGTGTCCTCAGGTGGGGGTCTCTCTTTCATTTCGGCTTGTGTGTTCAATCCTTACACTGGGCTTTGGGTTGAGCAGCAAGCCATCCAGCCAGTCAGCTGAGATTATTGGTGTCGAGAAGAGCATGTGATGCACTGGCAAAGGGGACTCGGCTCGGGCTTGCATCTTGTGGAGAATCACTTAGACATGGTTTCACATTCTGTGTATGTGTGAGTGTGGTTGGTATGTGGCTGTTGTACAACAGATATTTCTAAAGAAAGCACAAATAAAACTTTGCTCTATCAATAAGCGAGATCACATCAAGCGATGAATGAAATATATTGACAACTGTTGGATAGAGTGCCATGCAATTTGCAACAGAAACATTGTTCTCAAAGGACTGATTGTGACTTGGGTAATCACCAGACATTTCGTCTACTAAACACCATGAAGGCATGACTAGTAATTATATATTACCTCAAATACTCTTGACATTTTCATCAGTCTCAGTTGTGATCTGTGTTTAACTACTAATTAGTAGGCACTAGCTCACCCATCCATCCATTCTCTATACCCACTTTAGTGTTTGGGTTATTCCAGGCTTTTTTATTTCATTTTACTAATACTTTTAAAGGATAACTGCGGTATTTTCAACATTAAGCCTCTTTTCTGAGTCGTCTGCAATGTTTTAGAACCCGACAGAAGCAACTTTTCGCAACGAAATTTGATATGGATTACCAGTGCACACCAGTAACCACTCCGGTGAGTTGATGATTTTGAAAACGGACGTTTATGGTGCTTTTACGGACCTTTTTGGACATGCGCATGACTTGCCGTTCTGAAGCAGGTTGAGATGAATCAAAATTAGGCAAATACCGGAGACAGCAGTAAACATCAAAAAAGCGGTGAGGGGGGGTTCTAAAACATTGCAGACGTCTCAGAAAAGAGACTTAATGTTGAAAATACCGCAGTTATCCTTTAACTACTAATTAGTAGGCACTAGCTCACCCATCCATCCATTCTCTATACCCACTTTAGTGTTTGGGTTATTCCAGGCTTTTTTATTTCATTTTACTAATACTTTTAAATCTTTGCTAAATTCATTTCCAGCAACAAGCTGTCCAACAAGTCTGACACATGTCCAGCTGATCAGCAGTAGATGCACCGGAGATGCATTCATGCAGAGCAAGACGTTCTCTTCTAAACACTGTTGCCCAACAATGTGGAGTAAAGAATGTGAATTATCATTGAAGTTATTGCATTCTTTAGCTTTGTTATGTTTCAGTAAGTTATCACATTATGTGGCCCTACACATAGTGTGTGCATAAGAGTAGAGGCACTCGCCAATAACTGCACAATCCTTTTTTTCAGAGGACTTTGATGAATAAATATGTACTTCACTGAATATGAAACTGCTGTTTTGAGCCTAAATTCAGTGCTTCATAGTACAGAGATGAACTGCATTTTGTCTGAAGTCATTTAGGTATTGGTTATGGATGACCACATTACCCCGGATGGTTAGGAGTAATACATCATGGTGATAATATATTAACACATTAATTGGCTCAATGCACCATAGTAAATGTTTCTTCTCCGAGCACAAAGGGAATATCTGAAAGGATCAGTTAGAGGGAGAGAAACACAAAAGGAGTTATAACCCAAAGGGTTGTCCTGCTCTGCCTGCTCATCCATCTCTTCCTGGTTCCTCTGTTGTTAACCTGACACTGGCACATCTTTGTGTGTGTGTGAGTGTGTGTGTGTGTACATGCGCACATAAGTCCACCTTTTACTCTCTGCTTGCTCTTCAATGGCCCATGAGAACACCTCATACAATATTCAGTCTTGGTGAGCCTCTCACTTGTGTGTGTGTGTGTATCCACTGATCCAGCTAGGCTTCTTTAATCCAGTTTTGATTTGTAGATCAAAAGCTTGGGCGATCTGAAGTTACTCCTTTTATTCTAAAAGTCGGCATCATAGACAAATCATTTACACACTAATTTGCATCGGTCTTTATTGCAACTAATAATACAAGAAATGTCCAATGTAGCTTCTTTTTTTTTCGGATAGTTTTGATCCTTTGGGTCTTTCTTTTGTTTACCACTAAATAAAGCTCTGTGCAAAGCCTGGGTCCTCTTGACAATAATGGAAACGCAGCGGCTCTGTTTAGCAGCTTTAAACTGATTCAGGCGACTTATGGCACTTTAGTGACATGGTGAGTCATCATTGTGCTGGATGAAATCTGTCTTCTTGGCTTTTTAATTCTGCTCATGGTCATTATACTTGTTAACAGTAAGATATTAAACAAAGAAGCCATGCCTCGTCCTGACAGCGGGAGCAATAACAGGGTCAAGACTCCCGACTGGTGAAATACTTATATCAAGTCTTTCTAAGCACTCTGTCGGCTTAATGTGTAACTTGAAGTATAAAGCGATATAAGCTAAAAACAAACATAAATTTGACCTGAAGGTAGAAAAGTCAAATGCTATTTAAAAGCAATGGCCAATAAATGTGTTGACAGTGATTGATAGTGATGTGCTAAGCCAAAAAGATTCATAAATCACTTGTGACAGCAGTCATGATGAAAAACACGCAAGAATGAAGACGTCTTGCAACCAAGGGATTTAGTTGCTGACCAACACTCTGTTTAACCTCTTTCTTCTTTTCTTTTTTTCAAGCAGAATTGAACCTCTGACCCACTGAAGCTTCGTGGCACCATTCAGTGGAAGAATCAATTTTTAAATTTTCTTTTAATAGGCAAGCATTCTGTGCAAAAATACTTTCCTAAATTCTGCAGAATTATTCCTCACACAAGCATTGCACCGGAGAAATGTAGACTACATTACCACGGGCAAACATCGGGCTCAAACATCTCCGTCATTTAGACTGGAGATTGTGTTGGATTTACCCTGCCTGCTCTCACATAGAAAGTCTGGATAACATCCAAATGAGACCCTGAGAATTCCCAACCAGCAGGTTTGTGCGCTGAGGACATTTTCTGCCTCATTCTCTTTTCTTGTCTCAATACAAAAGTGTCGATATCGGAACAAAAACACTCATCGGCGCAGAAAAGTTGATATCAGTGCCCACAATGCTCAACATGTTGTGAACAAAACACTTCTGCAGCATATTTTGCATCATGTCCTGTCTCACTTGCCTTCTACTCAGGTGCCACTTTAGAATATTTTCAAAACTTACAACCTCATGTGGGCAATCCCCACATGTACATGTGTTCAAGGGCAAGGCTGCTTAGCAATTCATGTTTGAAAATCACTAAAGTGTTTTTTCCCCTCAGTGAGTGTCCTTATAGTGCTAACATTAAAGCTGCAGAGGACTGGAATTAACCAACAACCAATATACAAAAACAATATGTTCTTGATTCCATTTCTGCTTTAAGCATTGGATGAGAAGAATTTTGCTTAAGCGTCAACAAATCAATTGAGAAAACAACCTAAACACAACATCACGTTATCATATCCTTGCATTTCCAGGCTGCGACACATTCCAAAAACAAGTCAGGATGGAGCAATTTGGAGCTTGCAATGACATGAAGTTTTCAAATAGATGTCAGCAGGGGATGTTAACCATGTCCAGAAGTGGTGTATCACTTTCGTTGAGCTTAGAACCATCTGGACTAGTACCAGTCACTGCTCCAGACCTTTCCAGGAAGAAATGGACTCTGTGTACTCCAGATCAATCACAAAGATGAATGTATTATAAGCAATAAGTCTTACAATCAGACTGATTGTATGGGGTTGAAGGCAGCATTAATGTAGAAAAGTTAATTGACATATTATAGCAACATATGCTGACCTCAACAATCTTTTCCAGGTACAGTGTGTCCATGCATTTTTTTTTTTAACAAGACAAAACAAAAGCTCATACTGCACAGTTTGCAGGGTACAGGCACTGGACTGGCCTGTATGCAGTGCTTATCAGTCCTAAACTGAAAATATGTGAAGAATTCTGAAGAAACAACGTGTCAAGAACAAAGTGCTGCACACCTGAAGATGTATTTGGAGGAAGAACGTGATAAAATAACACCTAAAACACTTTGCTTTGCATCATCAGTGCCCGATATTATATCCTCAGTGCCAGAAATGTCTCGGGTTCATACTGTCTGAAATTAAATGAAAATAAAAATAATGTAGAATGAGTATCACTTCATCTTTTTTTCATTTGCATTTTTTTCCCATGCCATCAATACCCAACATTTTTTGGATTTAGAGAACGTTAATCGACAGTAATCGCCCACATATTCATTCCAAACATTCTCTTTGCTCTTCCGTCCTCTTTGGCAAACAAGCTGGCAATTTAAGTAAGCATATATTTATACTTGTTGTTTATGTTTACACGCCTAAGACGGCTGGCAGATATATTTCTGTCTGTGTGTTTAAGGTCTCTTGAGTGAGGGATACACTTTTATCTTTGCTGTTAAATTAATGTAGCAACAAGATTATCAAGAAGCATTGTAGGATACTTAAGGGAAGCTGTTGATGCAGTCTATTCCTCCTTGTTTGTTCTAAGATGAAAACATTCACCCAGTCCCATTCTGGCTTGCAAGCCTGTTTCCCTGTAAAGCTGTGCTTTGCAACAATGATCGCTATACAGTATATCTGGCAATGATGACCAGCAACACTGCAGTGGAGACACACAGGAGACACATCCTTTTTTAATTGCCATCCCTCCACTTTCCCAATGCAGACTTTACTGATGAGACAGCACATGCTCTTCCATGTTGCTGTAGCATTGGCTGTGTGTGTGTGTGTGTGTGTGTCAAATACCTCAACTTACGGTACATTGAACACCATAAAGTAAAACTTGTGGCTTTCTTGTGACTTTGAAACAAGCATATTTGACTGCAAATTGCTACTTTTTACTCTGAGAACTGGGTTCCTTTGAGGGCATCGAGTTAGTAATTCCAAATACATGACCTCATTGCTGCTGTCTGTTTAAATAAAGTTTGAGAAGTAGGGGTTTATAGATAAAGGCAGAAGAAATTTGCATTACCCAGACTGTACTTTCTATTTGAAAGTTTCGACAAACTTGAGCATGTCACACTAATAATAATAAAGGCCCTGACATTTAAGGGTGTATTAAGACATGTTAAGACCCAGCAGTGATGGGAGTCCCCTTGCTTTGTCTCTTCACGTCAGCTGCATCTAGCAAGAAAGCAGCACTTGAACACACTGCAAAGACGACATACAGCAGCCGATTAGGATGTGCAATCTATTGATGCCTAAGAGGCCATAGATCTTCAGCGCAGAGCGGGTGATAGTGTGTACGCTTTACTCAATAAGGGAAACCAGACCACTGGTTCTTATCGATTGTGTTGTAAATGTGAATTTTATGAAGCATTTAACATTAATGTAAGAAACGATGACACTAAACTATTATGGTTAATATTACAGTGCTGCCTGGAGGTTTTTTTTTCATATACTGAACAGTCAGAGTGATGAAATCTGATTCCGAACACTCACTGAAAAATTGAATTGAATCCGATGGTGCCATACGTGCGCGGCACTCCATTTGATTGTGTACTGTTTTTTGTAATGTTTGAGATGATTTTACGAGAATCTGATTTTTTTTCTTTAAAGATCGGTAGTTTCCTTCTCATTTACTATGCGCTAACACTTATTGTTTTACACACTGTCATTTCCAAATGCTGCAGTAACACAGCTCAGTTTGTTTTAGCAAAGAATAAATAGAACAAAAGACCATGTACAACCACCACTGCATAGCACAAAGTTCCTTTTTCAATATATGGAGAGTCACATCCCAAGAACATGCCCTCAAAAAAAGCTGTTGCTGTCTCACAAATTGTAGCCTCTATTGTAAAGCTAATATATTTTGCAGAGGACCAATGTTGCTATTTCACATTTTCATGTTTGACGGGGTTGAAGTGACCCGAGTGTAAACCTGCAACTGATTTATGAGACCTTACCACTCAAAACCAGGTAATGTGAAAAGGCATCTGTCCTTAGCTTCTCTATTCACTGAACAGGGTGCCTCACTCTATTGCTAGGCAATAGACTTTCATGGGTAATTTCACACACTCATAAAAATGTTAATCTGCAATGATAATATTGCAAATGGGGTTCAATAATTTGATCTGGTGCAGTAAAACATCTCCCAGCTCAACCTTCTGTCAGACTGCGTTGGCTTGTTGCTGCTTCTGTTTGACTTTTTTTTTTTTTTTTTTTCAACTTGTGGGGGACCCAGTGGAAGTTAAGCTGCACAGACCACTGTCGTGCATGAAATTGCATTAGTCAGAGCGTTGCTTTCCCGGCTGCAGCCACACTTCAGAGCTGTTTAATGGAGGCTTTTAGCAAGAGTAACTTTCAAGACGGCCAGTTTAGGTCGTAGTTTTTGTGGGATTTACTGTTGGATGTGGCTGGAGAACAAGCCAACACCAGGGTGTCGTCCAGCTTCTACCACAAGTGGGTTTTATTTGGTTGGCTTGCATACGTGTTTGCCCGGGTCGTATCCTGCGGAACAAAAGGGGCAGGTTTGGTGATGAAATGTACGCTGTAACAACACAAGACCAGTCAAATGTTCCCTTATACTTCCAGACACTGTGCATCAATACACAGGTTTAAGGAATGTCTCTTTGAGGCTGAAAATGTTTCAGTGAAGAATTTTGGCAGACATAAATGGGAAAAAAACCAAGAAAAAAGACTTTGGCTCTGTGCCCATGATTGGACCATGTTCCATGTAGTTTTGAAACAAATTAGCTGCTTGTAATCACAAAGATTAAAGACAAAAATAATTATTTATGGGCTACTTTTCCATTGAGTTTTTTCTGGACCCACTCCAGATTGGATGCAATCAGCCAGAGTTGCAATAAATGTTCAAATCTGCTTTAATCTATTCTGCGTTTTGCATAATCATAATCATCTTGCTTTGCATTTGTAGATTTGATTGAATCTCAAGTATCAAACATTTTACCATAAAGTACAATAGAAACACAAAGTCGTGAATGGCAATCCCCTTGCTTGTCTCTTTTCTCTCATATTTTTCTTCTGATCACTTTTGTCACTTGTGCTTCCTGCGTTTGCCTCACACCTGTTTTGTTGATAACTCCACTGTTCTTATTCTCACCATCCACACCTGGTCGTAGTCAATACTCACTCTTTTGTTATATTCCCCCGTTTCTGTTGTTCTCTGCCTGATCGTTCCTGTTCCTTGCTCTCTAGTCGTCATTCCTGGCGATATTCCCGGTAACTTTAGCGCCTCAGTTTGCCCTTGGATAAAACGTTTGCCGCTGGATTTTTGACCCCTGCTCTGTCTTTGCCAACCCTTTGACGTTTTGCCGAATAGACTGATGTGGTTGACCTTTGCTTCATTTATAAAACCTCAGCTTTTGGTTTTTACCTGGCTGTGTCCTGCATTTGTATCATCCTGCCACTCCTACTAATTCAATTTACCTCATAAATACTCCTTGTTAGTATTGACATTATGTACTAACATGCTGACATCACTCACACTGACAACCTCATATGATTTGTCACATTTTTGAGTGTCACCCCTGGCTGTGTACAGCCTTGGTAAAATGTATTATACTGGTTCTTTAGTAATTAAATCCTGATAAAGCATAAGCATGCTTTAGATAAAATAGATAACTCAGTTTATTTTGCTCCTGTCATCTACACCTGGTTGCAGTGAGTCATTACTCAATCTGTATATATACTCTCCTGTTTTTTTTTTTTATCTAAATCTTTTAGCATTGTAGCATATAGGTTTTTGTAGAATAACTCCACGTGTTCTGCTTTTACCATCCACATCCGGTTAGCCACTCTGTATATATACGGGCCAACAGTACACATGGTTTCCACTTATCAAAACCATGTCATCAAGTGTGGGATGGAGCAGGGCCTTGCCTCTGCTCACACCACATAATATTTAGGGTCAGAATGTTGTCTGTCAAGATGATGATGGAAGATGTTGTGGCAATCTCAGACACAGTGGTGCTGGACAGAGATTGGATTTTGGCCACGTATGCACAGAATGTTATCAGGAAGTACAAGAGGATCTCACAGAATTCATTGGTAATTCTGTGTATTTTGCCATCTAATATGTTTCTTTGTTGTTCCTGTTAATAAATTCCCCATAAAAAGCTGTAAAGGTGAGTCCAACTATTTTTTTTCCCACAACACAAGTTGCTACGGTGCGACTGTATCAGTCAAAGCACTTTGTGTTTTTTTTTGGTTTTTTTTACCTAGTATTGCAGTAAATTTATGTAATCATCTGATTTGGTAAAATTATGCATTTCTTGCTCATTTAGAGAGTTGATTAATTGTGATTCACAGGCAAAGGCATCCAGTGAGAAGTGAACAGCTCTTTCATTGATTTACTTCCACAAGTTAGCTTGACAAAACCGAGTTACTTAAGAGAATCTGTCCACCCACAGTTGGGTATAAGCAATCACAGTTGTTTATGGTAAATACAGGAGCGGCACAAGGCAGCTCGAGGCAGCAACACATTATGACCCATAACAGTCATTGAGTTAGATCACCAACCACAGTCATTATCAACTCTGTGTGTGAAAGGGTCAAAGAAACATACAAAAAGCTGTAAGCGTATGCAAGAGCAGAGAAGAAAATACCCAGACTTTCCAGTTGGTGTCACATTGTTTCAGTCAGAAAAAAGACCAGCAGTTAAACTGAATTTTTTTGTATTGCATAGAAAACAGTAAAGCGATTTTCTTTCAGATTTTCTTAGATTTATTTATTTATTTTTTGCCCTCCCATCATCAGTGATCAGTTCTAGTGAGACCTCTGTTCATGTGTGCATTTGATTCAAAGGGATATTGCTATACGTACATGTTCAATTAGCAGTCAGACTGAAACAACTTTGACTTCTTGGTTGGAAGTGGTTTCAGGGAACTGATCTGCAGTTCTTTTTGATTTGAATTCTGTGTTTTATATTTACTCAAACAACCATATCGAATTCATCCGATTATGATCACAGGATTCAGACACAAAAAATAGATGTATTTGTCAAATAAGAGCACTCTTTGGCCTTGACAATTTTGCAGTGGATGAAAGGCCAGGAGGTGACCAATACCATCAGAAGTTGTTCTTATTGAACCATTTTTTTCAGTACCAAATTTTCATTGCAGTCTGGCCAGTATTTGTTGAGATATATTGCCTTGGATGACCGATCATGACTCTGCCATTAGAAGTTTGTTCTCAGTGAGTGTGCCGACTCGTCATCAGCAGCTTTTCAAAGGTCTCCACACTACTGTGAGTGAGCCCTCGTGTCTGGGAGTGACAGAATTGACTCCTTCCATATGGCCAAGTATTGTATGGCAGAATGAGATTGGCTATGAATCACCAAGCTGTCTGTCTTCCTGAGTGGCTGAACTACGGTTTTTCAAAGAGAGCTTTTCCAGAGTTCCAGTGTGTGGAGTAGCAGTATGGGTTTGACTCATAGGTGAGGGGTACAACTGCAGACCGATAACTTTGTGTTTTAAATGGGAAAAAAAAACTCTCTTAAGGCACACTAGGAGAGGAGTAAAATGTAAAACGCTGTAAATGTCCGATAAGAGTCTGATAAGATTGATGTAGGGACGGATGAAGGATGGACGAAGACAGACAATCTTCTTTTTACAGCTTCTAGCTGGTCGCCAGAAGCTTTCAGTGGAGAAGTAAACCTGCAGGGTTAGAGAGGTGAAAAGTGACAAGAGTGTGGCTATTATCACACAGCAGCCATGGGTATTAAACCGAGTTATTTCAGCCACATCCAGGTGCCAGCTGGAGATAAGCACTGTATAGCTGGACCTGTGAACTCACCAGCAACTCTTTGAACCTGTCCTCAATAAGTTAATTGATGTTTGTACCCTCAGGACTGATGAGCCATATTAATTCAACAAAAATACTGTTGCTTTGCGAAGTCAAGGTCAGAATATGATTGTGATAACTGTACTAAAGGGGAAATGTATGTAATGATGCATAATGGGTGCATAAAGTCTAAAATATTTTTCTTGTTATACTTAAAGATAACAGAGGTTTTCTCCTTATATGATTATTTTGAGAAAGTCCGTGGCCCTCAGGTCAGTTCAGTGTGCAGGTAAAAAAAAAAGCATTTTGGGAGAGGGGGGGTAAATCTTTACCTCACTAAAAATGCCAAAATAACATTTGTCAATTCAAACTTAGATCTGGTGACCCACTCTTTAGGTGAAAAATCAAGTCTAAGAAGTATGTGTCCAAAGATATATTGAGTTATTTCATTTTATGATATTTCAACAATAATTATTAGCACAAAACAAGTATGCTAGGAGGAGGTCCAGAGGCCCTTGACTTTTAAAGGCAGATCACGGTTTATACTCTATATCCGCACATGCTAAAGCCTGTGTCATATGAATTTTGTCATCCTAACTTGTCGCAGAGGGTTCACCGGATCTCTCCGCAGGTGTCCACATGAAGCACAAATATTTTTAACCACGCATATTGAGGGTGCCGGCTGTGGATGCTTCTTGATCAGTGTCCACTCAGACAGTGAAACATACCAAAGAAGAGAAGGAGCAAAAGAAAAACACGGATACTTGCAGTGAGGTGGGATTTTTGCATCAGAATCCTCGTCATCCATACTTCGACAACGTAGTCTTGATGAATTATATACCTTTGCAAGGGAAGCTTGAGAGCAGCAGAACAAAAACATAGTGTGGATAATTTGTGTGTCTGCAGAGTAGAGGTTAAGCAACGATTTACGCGGGGACAATGTTGCCAGCCTAACTGCAGACCAGTAATTCCTGTTGGAGTGCTAGCATTGTCATTTGATTTATGTGTGTTTTCAGCTATCCATCCATCCATTTTCTATACCCGCTGAATCCGTCGGTCGGGTTGCGGGGGGGCTGGTCCTATCCCAGCGGTCATCGGGCAAGAGGCGGGGTACACCCTGGACAGGCTGTTTTCAGTTAATAAACCAAAAATATTATTATATATATATATATTATATTAGTACAATAATATATAATTCTTTATAGAGCATTAACCCTTTTATGTAAAGTAGCTACAGTAGCACATAAATGAACATTCATTAAAAAGTTCTAATTTTAAAGCCAATAGCAAGCTTTGTCACTTATGCTCCCCATACCTCGAGCCAGTGAATGAACATGGATCATCTATAAACTCACATTCACACTCTGAGATACTGCTGATACAGATGACACATCCTCATGCCACACATAAGAAATGAGAGATGCAGTAGATTAATTAGCATTCACAATTTGTGTAACAATGTATTGATGTAATGGGGTCGAGTTGATGATGTTTCAATTGCTGCCAGAAAAATAAAAGCAACGCTGGTTGTTAACAAAGTAAAACCATTTAAAAATGACCCCCTCAGCCTGACATTCAGATTTGCAACTGAATAAACACACATCAAAGGTTATGTGGCTTTTTAAAATATAATGAGGTTTTTATCCTTTCTGTTCTGATTAGTGTTAAATTTGCTTGAGTTATTCTGCATTGGGTTTTTAAAGAGTCTCTTGTAAAAAAGAGTGCACTCATTGGGTTTCAACCTTCACTCACGGTTGTCAAGCTTAGAAGAAAGACATCAAAGAATCAGTTTTGTTTTTCATTTCCATTATATTAACCACCCTGTTGATTGGCTCCACTAAAAACCAGTAATTACATCCATGAACTCAAATCCTGCTTAACTGTTTCATGCTCGGATCAACCTCAGGGACTGGCGAGTAGTGTATGCAGATGCTAAGTGAATTCATTTGGCTGTCAGAAGAGTGATTGTATGATTGTGTGCACTTGGATCATTTCTTTCTGTTGAATGGAGTGAAGACGAATGCTGCTTTTTGATGTTTGGATGGCCTCTTGAATAAACATACGAAACCAAGTGAAGGTTGAGGATTTGCTTGGAAGCAGCCACAGCTACAAGTTTGCCGAACGAGGCTTGTCCGCTCTGGAAATGAGAGATTAAGAGCTAAAGATGAGAATCCTAATGATCTTCATGTCCATGTGGTAAAAGCTTTATTACATGCAACATTAAAAAAAAAACAACTCATGGCCTGTCATTAAAAACTGTGCAGGGCTTAATAAGCTTTGCCAGTGAATTCTTGCCCAGGGGCCTGTTTTCCCGTCTTCCTCCACACTTGGATGACGTGATGATGAAATGTTGGTGTTACAAAGCCCTCCCTTGACCTTGATAAGCCATTGTGCCGTTATTATAGGGGTGGTTTAAAGAAGGTTATACTAACAAATGAAAGCGAGAAATCCAGACAAACAATATTACGGGTGGAGCAGCAAAATGAAATAGAATGCAACATGTTTAAAGTGAAACCATTTAACTCGCTTTAAGAGAAGTTATTTCCTATTCAAACCATTCTGTACTGCTGCTGACACAATGTGGATATAACTGCACACGAGGAGTGCGCTCACTTCGATAATCCGAATGGAACAATTGAAGAGGGTTGAATCAGTCTCAAAATTATCGGAGCACATACACTGATTAGTGTAAGTACAAGCAAGGTATGCAGCTGACCTTTCTCTATCAGTGATGGCAAATAACAAGAACGGTGAAGCCCAGGCAATTAGCTTTTGGAATTCTGTCTGCACTGTCAAAGTTTAGCTATCTCTCAAAAGTGAGTGAGTGGAGAGCAAGTCCAAGACTATTATTCAGATCTGCACTGATTGAATTATTATTTTCATAATATTGGCTTTAAAAGTTCACGTTCATTGTTTCTGTTAAATTAAAATCAGGTATTGATGGGAATTTGGGAGGTAAATTCATAGCTGGAACATTGAGGTGCCAATAAAATGATGATCGATAGGTACTGGAGACAACTGCAGAACTTGTTCAGATGCATCTATAAAACAACTGCCCACATTGGCATATTCTGTGAACTTTTAATCGGCATCCAGCTTTGGAGATACGGCCTGTTGTGAAAGAACTTTGGCTCACACCACCATTGGTGTTTGTCAGCATTAATTTACATGCTGCTCCTTTTAAAGTCTCACCACAGCTTTTCAGTCAGTTTGAGGTCTGGATTTGCTGCTGTGTTTGGGATCATTTTCCTGTCGATGGCCCAATTCCAGCCACGCTTCATCTGTCAGACAGATGGCCTCACATTTGACTCCAGAATACTTTGGTATACAGAAGAGTTCATGGTGGTCTCACTGACCGCAAGGTGCCCAGGTTCTATGGCTACAAAACAAGCCCAAATTATCACCCTTCCACCACCGTGCTTGACAGTTGGTATGAAGTGTTTGTGCTGATATGCTGTGTTTGGTTTTCTCCAAATGTGGTGCTGCGTATTATGACAAAACATCTCCACCTTAAACCTTTGAGGGACCTCCACTTCTAAGAGAATTGGCAACTGTCTTGAATGTGTTCCATTGTAAAGAATCTCTCACTGTAGGATGATGTACACCAAATTGTTTGGAAATACTCTTTTAACCCTTCTCAGACTGATGGGCAGCAACAGTTGTTTATCTTAAGATAATTGCTGATGTCTTTTCACTCTGGCATTGTGTTAACAATCTAAACACAATTTTTTGAATAAATGACAGCGTAATCTGTCATTTGTTGTTGGTCATCTGAGGTATCAATTTAAGACCTGATAACAACAAGATGATTTTTAAAATTCTGCATATCAATCCTTAACGCCTGAATTTATATAGCCGTATATAAAAAAAATGTTTTGTGTGTGTGTTATAGCCTTTAAGTAGATGGTAAATAATGCTGAGATTATTCATTTCACTTTTGCACAAAAAATAAATAGAAATTTTGGTATGTTGCAAATTTGCGACAACAGGCATCCTGGTCAATTTGGAGTCAATTTGGTATGTTTGGTATGTAATTTGGTATGTTGCTTATTTGCAACACCAGGCATAATGGTCAATAATAAGATAACAACAACACAGTAATATAACAGTGAAAAAACAATGTTTTTTTATTCACCTTTTTTTTTTTTACATATTTATTTATATAAATCTGCAACAGGAAATAAGTCTGTCACTTTGTGGTCGTAGTGAATATGGACTAACCGGCATTGGGGGAATAAAGATGCTATCTCAGCTGGTTGACTGAGTCAAACTGTTTGTAGCATATATGCGACAATAGGCGTTAAGGGGTTAAGATTATATGCATCAAGGCCGAATTTTTTAAATGCCATACCTTTGTAGTTTATCTTTGTAAATTAGTCAGCCAGTGGTGCAAGGAAAGTATTGTTTGAGTGAGCCCCTGGTTTATTTCACAGTCCTATGATTCATAAACCTGACATGCCAGATTTATTCCAGGGGAACATTAATAACGTCCTCTTTAGCAATCATTTGAAGAGGGACAGGCATGCAGGGGATGTCTGTGAACATTAACTGATCAGATCAACAAAGTACCAAAAGTAGAGAAAGAGGTGAGTAGAAGCCACCACTGTCTTCAATCCTAAAACCTGCCTGCAGTTGCTAAGATGCTAATTGGTACAGACTTTTTCAGTCTGTTCCAGTTCCTGGATTTCCAGAAACATAGACTTCCTTTTTTTAAATCAAGCATACTGTAAGAGTGGTTGAGAATCCCAGGAGGCTAGCATTCTAGCATTGGACCAAAAGCTCTTACATTTTCTCCATCATAAACACCCCCAGTGGTTTAGAAACTGAAAGCACAAGGGAGACTAGAATTCAACGAAGCGCTCCTGTACAGCAACCAGCGACTCTCTCAGGCTTTAGTGGCCGAGCAGAGAGAGGCTGTAACATAGAGAGATTGGTTTGCTACTTCTGCAATGCTGCGTATTAAGGTATATATATATTTTTAAGTTCTGGATGCATAATGTTATTGTTAATGAACTGAATGCCTAGCTGAACTACCCTCAGATGATTATCATACAAAAAATGTTTGTTTCTGTCTGGCATTTTCTCGTAGCTGACCCAGTTAAACTAGAGTAAGAACTAAGGCAGCAAACACAGAGATGATTCCCATTATGAAATTCATAATCCGGTATCAGTGTCAGCCTCATTACTCTCTGTTAACAACACATTATTTAGAGAGCTATGCATAATTCACAAGGAGGGACGCCTTAGACAGGAGCAGTGCAAAGACAGAATGCAGATATAATCACTTCTTACCCAAAAATAAACATGGATGTTCGTCAACTTTGCTGAGACCGTAACTGACTTAAATACCACAAGCACTTGTTATTAAACAGATAAAAGCTATGACCATTCAATAATGAATAATAGTGTTAAACTATTTTATATTAGATAAAGGGATTTTATATACATTGATAGGCCTGATATACTGTAAAAACTTTCCCCTTCCCTTCCACAAACATGTTCTGTTATACTAGTCACATTTGAGGAAAAAAATAGCTCCAGAGTTTCGAGTCGGGGGTCATATTAAACCTGCGCTGCTCAACATTTATTTATCAAGTATATGAATGAACAAAGGCAGGTGCTGGTTTTCACAAATATGTTGTACTTTTTCATCAGTTGTGTTGCAAAATGATAAAAACTAATAAAAGAAAACCATAAAGGATGAGTTTTACAAAGATCTTGAACGTTTCCTGTGACAAAACAAACAGCAACACCTTCCAACTATTTATGTGTTGTCGTTGAGAGATAACAGTTTTTTATTGTGGCCTTAATGTTGTTTTGTTGCTCCATGACATGACTGGTAAAAGCTTGCTGGATAGCGGCATAAATGGAATTTTTATTATGCTGTATCCTGGCAGTTGGATAAAGAAGTCATCCTTTTGTCTAGGGGGATTTGCCCTACATTCAGTGAGTTGGTGTGTGTGAAAGCGTGTGTTCATACCATACCCACATTTGTGGTGTGCCTTTGAACACAAACACTCTGATGGAAACTGATTGGACAGAAAGTTATGCATTCAATATATCTATGAAATGCAACACTTCTATGCCACTTTCTGCTCACATAACCTCTCCTGAGGTGTGATGCTCATCCCCTGAGGAGAGCGGGTCCCACTTTAGTGTGGAGTATTCATCCAAACCATACATATAATGGTGGCACCAACCCCTAAGGGAAGAGGTGATGAAACATCCCCCTTCAGCAGCTTAAAAGAGAACTGCAGTTTCCATAGGAACGGATCTAAGAGCAATTACATGTGACACGCAGAATGAAGCTTGATGAACCATCATTCAGGAATGGCCCTTGAAATTCCACCTGAGATGCGCAAAATCCTACTCTTGACTCCCCATCTTTAATTTCCCCTTCTTCATTTCATGTGTTTCCTCTGCTTCTCATTTCCTCTCCCCAACAAAGGCTGGTTTACTGAATGCTTTCTCAGTGAACCTCATCTAAACATCATGAGGGCCCTATTCATCTTCTGATCAGCCAGCAAGTCTGAAGTGGAGATCGATGGCACAGTCTTGTTTCCTGAAAAAGGCAAACAGAATGATGGGTGGGCTGGAGAGGCAAACACAAGGAATCAAGGGAGAAAATTACAAAGAGGGGGAAGGTCACAAACAAATTGGACAATGAGGCGGACAGCGAGAGAGCAAGGTGGATGGGAAGACAAAGATGAGTGAAAAGGAGGGGTAGTGATCAGTGACCCTGCATTGGGGCTGAAGTCCGTGGTCCATTAAGGCCCATCTGCATAATGTTCCTCATGGCCTCATTAAAGATGAACAGAGGTGCTGGAAACATTCTGCCAGGTATACATTTAATAGCCTCTCCTCTTCCCCTCCTTCACCCCACCACTCCTTCCATATTCTATTGTCGCTTTCCATCTTCGCTCCCCAGCCCTCCCACCCACCATCCTTTTCTCACTCTGACTATCAAAAACGCATGAAACAGATAAAGGGAGCATCTGACAGTTTGCAACCCTCTCCACCTCTCATCCATCAAACATAAATGCTTCCCTCCCCTCATTTCCCCCGCACCCCCTTCTCATTTGTTAGTTCAGGTTTTACCTCCCTCTCTCTACCCTTCGGCATATCTCTGCTTGCTCTGGGCTGAAGCATGACTGCACGTCAGCCACAGTTTAGAAAAATACACGTCAGGCAAAACTGAAGGGATTTCATCTCTATTTTCCTCTCGCTTTCCTCCTTCTTTCTGATAAGCTTAACAAACAGTGAGAACAGCAAAAATAGTGTTGAAGGCCACGAGTAAATGGGTGGCATGTTGAGAGATATGGATTTTTCATTCTGCAAAAAAGAATTTAAAAAACCACTCGTAATTAAAAACTAAATGTGAACACCATCTGTAACGAATCAATGGCCCACAGGGGGAAAATACTCCAAAAAAACCCCTTCAAACACCATCCATCACACTTCCTTTCTTTATTTGCTTCAATGTCTTGACTCGGAGAATAATGGCTGCTGTGGCAATCAATAGATTTCCTCACAAGCAATGCCACTCTCTCCTACACACACTTGTTGAAGGGCTGAATTGCACAGCACACATTCTTTCTCATTTTCTGCTCGCATAATCCATTTGTTTCCACATCTTTGTACCACTCTCCATCTCTGCTCTCTCCTTCTTTTGCACTCCTCTCTTCGTGCTTCCCTCTCTATCTTTGACAGCTGTTGTTACTTTGCTGTGTTTTGCAGCCTACGCCTTATCTGGGCATGAATTCATTTAGCTGCCATTAGATGCCTCTCCACAGACCCTGCCCAGAGCTCTTCTAAAGGAGGGAATCCATTTAAACAGCATAACTCATAACACAGAGACCAGTGGTACAGATGGAGGAGTAATGTGCTCTAATGCTGTCAACTGTGAGAGGACAAATAGCCGGTCATTTACTGCCATATCAATGCATGAAGAAGAAAACGTAGGTGCACCAGCACTGTTATCATTTACATGGAATATGTTACAGTAAGCGGTGCATTTTTTGACATCAAAGTATTCCCACAGCAAAATGACACATTCCAGGGGATTTAAGCTAAAATATACGGTCTTATTTTTCACCCTCTGCCAACATATGTAAATTTCTCCCCGCTTTTAATGCTTTCATCCAACTTCTGTGGATTCTCTGACTCACATGCTTGCCATGAGCTTATTCTAGCAGTCACCTATCCAGTTCATATGTTCTGAAATCTACATGGGTTTTTTCGACTCAACAAGTACTCCGGAAGTGCATCGAGTCAGATGTGAGAGAGGAGGGGCGGAAAGCGGGTTTTTTTTCTTTGTGGGCTGTAATCACTTTCAAAGGTTTGGACATGAACAACCTGATGGGACATGAAATAGTCAAAAAAACTTAATTCATTGATTTGTGTCCACAGACAGTTTTTGCCATTGTTTTGTTTTTCTAGACACAAAAATAACTACACAGATGAACAGTGTAATTATATTTTGTAAAGTAGTCCCAAAATGACTTTTCCTTCACATTTAAAGGAATTTTACATTTTTACTTTCTTTTTTTTTTAAGTGGGGTTGTGTGAAGGATAAGGAAAAACCCCAGACTTTGATAATATCATGTTATTTATGTTTAACAGGGCTGCACATTTCTTTTGTGAGAGTTTCAACCACCTAAATTTGGCCAATTAAGAGTTTTTTTATAAAGAAAAAGTTAAATTTGGAAATATGTCTGTATGAAAGTAACACTGCTGAAAATCAATATTGGATGCCTGTGATCTTTGGACATAAAAAACAGACGTGATTCCGTCATGGAAATCACTGCATGGGCTCAGGAACACGTTCAGAAATCCTTTTCTGTGAACACAGTTCACAGTAGTAAGACAAATCAAAATTTTCAATTTTTGTACTTTTTAGATATTGGATACCGCTTTCTCCAGACTAAGAAGGGAGAGGGACCTTCTGGCTTGTTGTCAGTTCTCAGCTCAAAAGCCTGCATCTCTGGTGTATCATGAAACAAAAAAATTCAAGATTCAGCAGCTACAATCCTATATCAGACCAAATTAAGACAACATTCCTCTCCCAAAGGTCCATGAAAAGGTCTCCTCAGGGACTAAATGTGTATCCTATTCCAGCTTCTTTTTAGAGGTGTTGATGCCATCAAATTCAAGATGAGCCCACTTTTTTAATGAAATTGTGTAATGTCTCACGTTCAACATTTGAAATGTTGTCTACGTTTTGTTGAGAATGCAATATTTCTAACGAGATTTGCATTTTACTGCATTCTTTTTTTTTTAATATGAGTTTTACGCAGCATCCCGTTTTTTCGGACCACCTACTAAAAAAGTCCTATCAGTCATTTGGCCGTACACCTCTTTTGAATTGGGGTCGTGTTCAAATCTTGTAGTAACATTAGTTTTGAAGTTGTCACAACTGTCTAACAGTTTTAGAAGTTCTGTCCTTTAGAGTGAAAAGGGAAATTAAATATTTTAAGAAATTGCTTTAATTTAAGATAAAACTTTTTTGTATGTAATTGACACTTCCATCATATAAAAAGCACTTTTAATCACACTGTTGCTGAAAGATGCCACACAATTAAACTCTACCTATCTTGCTTTTGTCCTTGCTCCTCAGTATTGGTCTTGAGACATTAATAGTCGGCCACTTCCTCCTTAAGCCAAGTCATCCGATAGCTTTGTCACCTCTGCTCAGTTTCTATAATGTGTCTTCATATCATCTCTCCCTCACAGGTCTACTCATACATATTAATTGGAAATCAAATTGAAGAAGCTCCTCTTTTTCTCCCTGTCACTTTTGCAGAGGTATTAATGGAAGCTATTAACCTGTTAATGACCGAAATGTGAAATGTATTTATTTAGTAAATTTGCAACAAAAATTTGAAAATAAAATGAGCGGTGTCAAATGTGCAAAAAATGCAGATAGATGCTGTTGATTGTTGCATTTCACATACTTTTCGGTGTGTGTCCGTGTGTGATTTATTTGTGTTGTGATTTTCCAGAACAAACTTTTCATTATTCTCTCCAACAGGGAGAAAAAAAAATGAAACTGCTCTCCATGGAGATTTGTCGATCGTTGCCGTTGTCATCGCTTCAAACTGCCGGGTCATTACCGCTCCACAAGCAGCTTGGCGTAATGTCTTCTGACTTAACACTAATGACTGACTCTGCATCTGTCCCTGCAGGGAGGAGGGACGATGAGAAAGCCATGGAAAGTCGAGCTAACTCTTATTTGTAACAATTAGGACAGCAATCCACATTTAATCCATTCTTTTAAAGTATTTTTCATTGCAGTCATTTGGCTTTTATCTGCCCTTAACAAAGAAATGATGTCCCTTTTTAGAGGAGAGAAGATGGGGGAGAGGGAGAATAAAGCCGGGGGAGGAGGCAGAGAGGAAAAGAAAGAAAAGAACAGAAGAGAGGGATTTTAGAAGAGCTGGCTGAAGGGTCTGTAAGTATTTTGGTGTTTAACAAGACCAACACAAAACAAGAAATAAGGAAAAGACACAAGAGATGAGAATTTGAAAGGAAGTGAGAGGAAAAGAGCCAGACTTCCCCCATCTCGTCTCTTCCTTTCCTTTTTCCTTCTCCTTTCCCACTGATTCATTTTTACTATGTCTTTCGCTGCCATCCTTTCCCACCCTTTTTTTTCCCCCTGCTCTTCACTGTGTTGGATAACCCATGCATATTTAACATAGCTGCATCTTCAAAGCTATGAACTTATTCATTAGCATTTAGAGTGCTAATGAAAGCACACAGAGTGCTAGCACCCTCGCTGTTTCCCAGCATCGACTCTCAACTCCCCTCACTCAACTCCATGCCACCCCCTGACTACTGCACTATCTACCCCCCACCCCCCACCCTCTTCACACATACACCTTTTAAACCCCCCCCCTCAGCCTCTATCATTTCCCCTTTTAGAAGATTCCGCACAGAATTCAATTACAGAAGGACTTAAAAACAGAGAGATGTGTGGGTGAGCAAGCAGAACCCTGCAGGGTTTTTTTCTCTCTCTTCATCTGCTATCATCACCCATTCCACTCAAGGTTGCTCCGTTCATATTTCATCCTTCCCTTTCGTCTTTCCTCATTGTAGCCTGACTGGTAGGTGAGAGGGACATGCAAGGACTTCCCACGGGTCATGATGGTGTGTTGTTCATTCCGTCACATGTCCTCCTTCTCTTTGTTTCTCATTCGTCTCTCCTTTAGCCTTTTGCTGCACTTTCACAGAGCAGACAGCTGGATGCTCGGCAAATTGGACGGGAAGCAGTGTTCTCCTCACCCATTCACTTCTGCTCAGTGGATGAAGTAAAAGGTGGGCTCCTTTTCTCACCAGAGCCACCAGACGTCCATGGCTTTGTTTTTTTCTCAGTCTGTGGCCTCAGTTTTGGACGATTCCCTCAGTGACATTTCACAGCGGCCCTTTCTGAATAAAGACAGTTTTTTAAAGCAAAGACTGGGATCTCAAAACAGTGGTGGATCTCTGCACCGCCTTCACGAGTACAGATTATTCACTCTTTCACACAAATACACAGCAGAGAGCCCATGCAGGTAGCTTGATTGACAGAGCAAGAGAGAGACGCGTATACACAAGCAATAAGGGGGGAAGTGGAGTGTGTGATGAAGAAGGGGTAGGTGGAAGCAGACTCTGGAGATAGTGGGTGTTTTCGTGAAAGGGAGGTCTGAAATGACGGCGTTAATCTGCAGAGGAACAGACCGGCTTCTCGTTCCTTCCTCCCTGTCTTTCAAAGCAAGGCAAAAGCTCTGCATTTTCAGACACACACACAGCGCACACATGGGCATCCAAAACCAAAAGGAGGAACTCTTCATGGTTATCAGTGAAGCATGTCAGTCATACTCTGACTTTGCACATACAAAGTCTTACAAGAGGAAGGGATCCCGATCCCTCACACTCATGAACATCTATGGGTCCGTAGAATACACACTCCTCTCTCTTAATCAATGGCCTATTTTTGGCACTGAGACACTTGGGGGGGGGGGTAACCAGAGAATGAAGTTGGTGACTTGAAACATATGGGTCAATAAAACACAGGGGACACCTTACCTCAAAAGGGAAATTGATTTCTCAGCGGCCAGAGTGTTCTGTGACCTTCACCAACATTCACAGACTCGTGACTTCATGAGGACTGAGCCTTCTTTCGTCCTTGTTTGTATGAAATCAAGTCCCACTGCTGCTGTCATGGCCTCTTCAGCATTTCACAGTACATTACATCAATATTCTGGACTCCCCAAGCAAGAACATAATTGCCTACGCTGAAGTTTAGAACATGGGATTTGTGAGACGAGTGAGATATTCAAGGACTCAGTTTATTTACTAGTAACCCACAGGTAAGAAACAAATGAGTAAATCATTGATGATTTATATTCTATAAGATGTTACAGTTGTGTTTGCATACCTACTTTAAATGGAAGCTGTGGTTTATCTGCTGTGAAAAATTCTCCACCATTAACCAAAGTGTGTGGAAAATGTTGTTCGGGGCTCACAGGGCTCTCTGATGGTGGCCTCAAGAATCTTAAATTTAGCCAATTTTAGAGTCGGGTCCACAGTTTCTTTGGAAGTAGTTTTTCGATCTCAAGGATCATTGATCATTGGGTGACTACTTGAGGTGGGTAACCCTTGAAGTCCCTCAGTTTTAGAGGTTGATTGCTTGTGAAATTTTGATAGCAAATAAAATCACAATAGTTTTAATAGCCAGTAATAGCCAGTTATCCATAGTTGGTTAACTGGCCATTACTGTCTATTACTCCCCCACCCGATTCTAAATCTAAAGCAACTCAGGTACACTATGTCTTGTCAAACTTAACCCTCCTGTTGTCTTGCGGGTCAAAAGTAACCCACTACCATGTTCAGCTGTGGAAAAAATACCTTAAACTATCTTTTTCCAACTTGAAATTTTATGACTTTTCCTAAAGGGACCCCATCATTAGAAAAAGTCATACTTTATTTTTGTTTATGTTTCCATGTGTGCTGTTCAACACTAGGGTACAAAGATTGTCTTATGGGTCATTTTTGACCCGTGAATTATAAAAACATTTAAACACCAGAAAAAAAGTTCACTGTTTTTTTCCCTTTCAATATAATTAATTCAGAAGTAATTACTTCACATTTATATAATAGCAATAATAAACCTTTATTATGTAAAAGAAAACTGAGAAAACAAGAAAACTGTTGGTCCAACTGACAGTTGGTTTGTGGTAAAAAAAAAAAGTGTAATCCTGAAAACTGGTGATTGTCTTTTTGTATTGTGTAACAAAAAATACATGATAAAAAATATATTGAATTAAGTTTAATAGATAAATAACAGGTGGTTTCATCGTAAAAAAATAGATTTTGGATTTAAAATTCAATTAAGTTGCTTTATTTTGGGGCTTTGGTAGGGCGGGTCATTTTTGACCCATAGGACAGGGGGAGTAAACAGAATGTTAAGACCGCACAAGGGTTAAGATGATCTTCAGATTTTTTGGTTGTCACAAAAATAAACAAATAAACAAAAAAAGAACAAAATGATCTTGGAAAATTAAGAGAAGCATTGAAATGAAGGGGGAAAGTTATGCTGGTTGCTAAGCAACAGAGAAAGGAAGTGAGTTGTGAGAGCAGTTTCCCATTTTGTACCGTCTGGGTCATTGCTGAGATGCAACTGGGTGTACTTGACAAAAATATTTCATTAGCTACTCATTATCTACTTCTCTATCTAGGTGTGTGATCTCCATTCAAATGACTACTTGAGATGACAAAGGATGTCCCGCCAGCCTTTATAAATTTGTAAGGTTTGTAAAACGCTCTATCGGCGCAGATGAATAATTATTAAATCAATGACTTAGTTTGCCTCTGCTCTACTTGTACACATTTGTCAAACTGAGATTCTTGGTGTCCAAACTCTTTATAAAATGTTTTTTGTCATCTTTTCCAATCCTAACGCTAACTCACCTCTCACATTGTAAAACACATCTGAAGAAGCCTCAGAACTTACAAGAATCCTTTCGGATGAGAGGTGAAACATCTTCAAGCCCCAAGAATAAGAAGTTCAGTTGCCAGTTCAGTCGTTCAAGTTCTTAGGATCAGCAGCGAATGTATTATATGTGTATGTGCAACATGATGCCTTAAAAATGAAGAGTGACCGAATGTGTGAAAATAAATGTGGGATGAGTGACAAAATAATTAATTAAAAAAAGAAAAGAAAGTTTAAGCTATAAACAGTTTGTTCTTGCTTATCAGTGTTTAAAAGTTTATGTCATCATGGATCTTCATGAAAGAACACAGTAAAGTATGTTCCTGAAGATTACAAATCCTAATTGTCTACAACTGTCTTGCTGTTAAGTCAGGAATGCGAGCTTTGTTTGTTTGCCAAGCCGTAATGTTCAGCTTACAAAAATCGAGGAGTAATATTGTGGTGTGTTTTCCAGGGAGCCAATTATGCTCCCTGTTTCTTAGCCATTTGTTTTCATCAGTTGAGCATTTGTAGCTTTATTTGCTGGAGCAAGAAGGTGAGCTGAATGATGAGAATCTGTAGACGACTGATTGCTAGCAGCAACCTGTTAACTACACAGGGCCCCGGAGTACGAATCAGGATAAGTGGCTTAGCCAGGCAACTTCAGTTTGAGCTCTGGGCTTTCAGTATTGTGAAGTGAACTGGTTCATTTCATACCAGGTTGTATCACCATGGCAACTTATGCTGGGAGAAGGTTAGGTTCTGAAATCATCACTCATGTAAAACGACCGCCTCATAATTCCCTCAGAAAATGATTAAAATAAAAAAGACTGTCCAACTTGTTCCTGATATTTATTTATCAAAACCATCACTGAACAATGTAAGATTCATTTGATGTTTTCTCCAACTATAAGTGTGCAGCGCATCAAACTCTCGAAATTGCATCAAAAGATGTCTGTGCGTTAATGCTCACATCCATCCTATAATATGCTATTAAACCAAACTAACTGGTATCACCGGACAACTCGCTTATATAACACTTTAGAGTCTAGATAATGGGAAAAAAAAATACTTTAGAACCGCTTAGAGTAATCTCAGTGATCTCTTTTCTCTTTGTTCTTTTACAACTAGCAGCTATAAAAGCCATCGGGCAGAATAAGACTCATGGTCTCATAAGCTTTAAGAATGCACCTGCAGCACCTTCTTTTAGTAAAAAAACACAATCACAAATCCCCAGCTCTCGATCGTTGTGTTTTAATGATGTGGCATTCACATAGGCAATTTTCTTTCTTGTCAGCTTTCCTCCTTGCTTTGGTTGCAGCAGCTGTGTTCCTTTTTAGCCTGCTGGAAATATTATTTTGAGTGGTAATTTGATGCTAGGTCTGCCTAATTTACATGAAAGCACACATACCAAGAGTGTGGAAACCTGTGTTTACTTCCTAATTTGATAACCAGCATCTTAGTACTACTTAGCAAGATCTCTGTCGTTAGGATCAGACATACCCTGGAAATGTTGGACAATGCTTTGTTATACAGGCCCCTTCTGTTTTAAATTTTCTGCAGTTGTGTGGAACACTGCGCAACCTGAAATGACATTTCATTTACAATATTTTTGAGCAACTTCCATTCACCCAAGCATTTTATGCCACTTATCTGGGAGCGAAGAACAGATCCCCAGCCAACCCCCCAGCTCTTATGGGGGGGGGGGGCAATGAGTCCTTCCCAAGTCAGCTGAGAGAGTCTCTGCTGTGGGTCCTGGGTCAAGCCAAAGTCGTTCTCCGAGTGGGAACCACCTCAACTGATTCCGTTCCATGTGGAGGAACAGAAGGTTTACTCCGAGCTCCTCACCCTATCCATAATTGTGAGCTCAGCACCCCTCTGGAGGAAGCAAATTTTCGCCAATCTCATTGCGATCTCATTCTTTCAGTCGCTACCTACAGCTCATGAACATACGTGAGGTTTGGAATGCAGACTTATTGCTAAAGACAGAGCTTCCCCTTTAGACTCAGCCCTCACTTCACCATGAATAACTTCTTTCTTTGAGAAAGAAAATGAGGCTGCAGTTTCAATTGATACTAAAGTTGCTCTGTCGTATCTTTGCCACCGGGAGTCACAAACCGACTTCTTATAACTGACTTTTGTCCAAAAAACAATAATCATCCTCGAAAAAAGGAATACATTTGTGAGAAAATAATCTATAGATTCATATTTCTTACTGTGTAAATTTACACGCTCATCTGCAAATGTTGTCCATGTCTTCAAATGAGTTTTTATGGGTCTATGGATGTGTTTTCCACCATATTTACTGGAGCAATTGTAGCAAAAGTGGGTTTATAAGTTATTTGATTTACCACTTACTGAACAGTTAGAGGTTAGATAAATGAATAAGTGACATATGGTAACATTTAGTTCCTCTTTTTTTTTTAAATTAAACTAATTCTTCTGGGTTTTTTTCCTTGTCTCGACAGCTGACTTTTCCACCTCTGTTTTATTTCTTTAAATATCCACTAAATATCAGCTCATTCAAGAGAGCATCAGGCAGAGATTGACATAATTAGATTTGCTGCCCCTCATGCAGCTTTAGCAGTCCAGGTTGGCACTGATGACACAAAGCACACACACTCAAATGTCCCAACTGATTGGGCCTGTGCTGATTTCCCAGGGCAAACATATGATGTGTGATTGCTTTCATGGGAAGGAGCTGTGAGCTCTGCCGCTCGCACTGTATACTGAAACATATGAGCCATGATATTGAGCGCTTTGTGTTTGTATCAAGAGACGGAGATAAATGAAGCAGCATTCCTGTACGGTTTCCATAATTAGATACTGAATTCCTTTGTATATAATTTTTTTTTCTTTAGCTTTTTTCAATGACTATATCCAAGACTGTTTATGCTCCCACCTCTTCGCTTTCAGGCCATTGATACCAATTATGTGTAATAATAAAGAGTCCAGTGATTCAAAATATAACGGCAACAATTTCAAACCTATACATCTGTTCTCCCTCCTCTTCCCGCTCCCTTTGACCAACACTGTAATTTCTCTATGCAGTCAATTTCGTGTGAAATGTTTCTGATGAAAGCAGCTCACAATTAAGCGCTCCCCTATGATTGGCAGTTCGAGGTCCTGTTAATCATTTATTTTTATTTTACCCTTTTATTTTACTCCAAGTGTATCTGATCTCATTTTAGCTGACCCTATTAGCTGTGCGCAACGCTAATTTGTTTTGATTGATTCTAAAGGCTGGTTAGCAAAAGCAGAACAGTGACGCCGAGCCGGCAGCCTTGATATGCAAATGATTAGTGAGACATTTAGGAAGCAGATCAATTAAGCACTTTCAGGTGAAACGTATTCCTGCTGTTAATAGATGGTGTGCAATAAACAGCTCTATAGATGTTGGTGTAGCGATTAATGGAGATATATAAATAAAAAGCTACATATAACTGCTTCGAAATAGCAACTAAGAAAAAAAGCATTGACTGTAGTATAGTTATTCCAAGGCATCCTAATTTATTTGACAGTAAAACGTAAAGTAAATGCTTAATATTACAACACACAACATGCAGCAGATCTTTAAAGTGCAATGAAATTACATTTGTTGTGATTTGGTGCTGTATACATATAACTGAATCGAGTTGCATTAGCTGTTGATGTTGGTTCACCAGGTTGCACAGTTTCAGAGAGTGGTGAGGTAACTGAGCAAGAAAGGTTTTATCAGTGCACAAAAGTCCTGAGTCATCCTTTAATTGCTTGGATATTGACTGGAAAACAGGAAATAGGAACAGCATCTTATCAAAACGGACAGAAATAAATATAAAAATACAGTATTTATGGAAAAAAGGGATCTCGTGCAATTCTAATGAGCTTGGTAGTAGATATCTCTTAATGCCTTTTCTTCTTCGGCACAGCCTGAACCTGTATTTTCTTTAAGTAATGTCCGGAGATGTCCATAGAAAACCTTTATTTACGTGCGGTGGCTCAAGACTTTTGCATCGTAATACATTTCTAAGTAACTCTTAGCCACAATAACGAATGCATGAATATAACACTGTGCTGCTCTCGTTTTAGTTTGTTTCCAGGTAGACCAGCGGGTAAATGAGCAGGCTATTTTCTGGACAGCTGTGGCTTTATTTACTCTTCATTTCCTGTGTGTTTTATCTCATGAGTGGTGATAAACATCAGGCCAGGCAAGCATAATAACAGCAAATGAGCAAGCTGTCAACTGCTATGTTACAGACACTTAGCTATAACATGGATACAGCATCTTAATGCGGGATTACTGCCATGACTTTGGTAACAAGCCGTAACTCTGCTGCCATCTCCTCAGCTCCTCAGCAGGGACTTGCTATTAATCAGGAAGAGTGAAAGTGATTTATTATGAATAAGAGACACACTTTATACCTAATCGTGTCACAAAAAGAAAACACATTGCATTTGACTTCTAAATCATTTGTTTGTGCTATACATTGTTAGGCAGTCTTGGCTGTGGATTTCCTCTTTGTCATCCTACCTCATGTTGGTACGGCAAGACAATGGAAACAAAAGCTCCCTCAGTCTGGTCCTTTTGTAAAGCTATGTCCTCACTGAGTTCATAGGTATTCACAATATTTCCATTTCCCCAGAGGGGATTAATCATGATGCAGGCCATTATAATTTGTTCCTCGAAATTTGTCATGTCTGTGTGCGGCGATGCTCGATGTTCTGGAACCACACGAGTATCGACTCCATCAATCAGTATTACCACGGTAACGTTGTGAGAGCTCCACTTCCCCTGCGGCCAGTGGAGGGGAAAGGCAATTATGCAGGTACCATATGATAGCGAGGGAGCTAGAGGCAGAGCTGGAGAGACAGAGAGCACCTGAATGGCAATAAAAAGAAAGACAGGGGAGCATGTTTATTCCCCACGTCACTTAATGTTTCTCTCCTTGCACTATGTGCCTGTTTGATAATTGGTATTATCTGATTCAGTGTGTTCTGTGTGGAGAAACAGCCTCTCTGGGTATATGAGACTGAATGTTACAAATATTAAGTGTGACTATCTGAAATGGCTCTCCATAATTTGATAACTGAAAACAGCCCCCAGGTAGAGAGACCATTAAAGGACCATACCACTTTTGTTTCATGTTGTCCCTGACCGACTACACAACATTACTTGTTTTTTATGTTATTTTCATGCAAAAAAAAAAAAGACAGGTTAATTTCTTTTCAGTTTTTTTTTACTGTTTATCTTTAAAATAATAATAATTAAAAAAAAGCGAAAGCAAAGATGGATTCCAGTTTATTATCTATTCATTCAACAGCAAGTATGTTGGAAATTGCAGAGAATTATTGATAAAAAGTGTTAAAATCAGATTTACTCTTATTGTCTTCTGTGATATGGTATTTTATTTATGCATTTTTAAAACACCAGTTTTAAAATATTTACACAGGCTTCCAGTCAGTCACAGAATAGATTTTAAAAGCCTGCTGATGCCCAAAATACATCTGTGGTATGTTCAGAGAATATAAACGTAGCAGAGCTCTTAGATCCAAGGACTCAGGCCAGCTGGTCCAGTCCAGAGTCCAGACTAAACACGGAGAAGCAGCATTTAGCTGTTATGCTGCAAACAAGTGGAACAAACTGCCAGTGGAGATTAAACTTTCGCCAAATGTAGACATTTTTAAATCCGGGTTAAAAACATTTCTTTTCTCTGTGTCTATGCATGAAATCTGCACGGTATCTTTTAACTTATCTAGACTGTTGCTTGTTTTTAAAACCCTGCTGCAATGCTTTTATCTTATATAAAGCACTTTGAATTGTTTTGTACATGAAATGTGCTATACAAATAAATTTGACTTTGACTTTGCCATTTTGTGCAGCTATTTCATCACAAAAGAAAAGACACAATACAAATTTACATCAAATTTGAAAGAAAAAAAGTTATTAGGCCAGTGAGTTGTGGATGGTTGTCCAAAGTCATTTGAGATGTAAATTGATGCCTTAAAAATGTGATTCAGTTTGAATGATTTGAGTAAACTTTCTCAAGCACACACTACAAACACTCTCACAGAACTTTGATATCAGTTAGATTCAGTGGTTCCAGTTTTCTTCTACCACTAAAGCTTCATCTTCAGGCAGGTTTGCTAAATCAACTATGAGACAACTAATTAAACTGCACATCAATAACTCATCCTAATTAAGCTAGAGAACAGAAATCGGGCATACATCGAGTTTTGGCCGGTATTCTTCTTATTGATTCTATGCTAATGCCAGGCATTTGTTCAAGCCTGGAATACTTCCACGCTGTCTGTCCGTCAGTCAACAAGCAGTGAATCAGATGTGCAGATAAAGCGAGTAACGAGCCAAAGCCAAAAGAATCCATTTAACGGAGATTTGTTGTAGTTCAGGGTAAGACAGGTTTGCAGTTGGCTCCCCTCAAGCTCTGCTTCCATGAAGCAAGTCTCCCGCACCAAATTAACACACTTTCTTACCTTGCTGGTTGTTATCACAGTATCACTCCAGTAGTGAAAGTACATGCTGCCATTATTGGAATTCATGGGGTGGGTTAAGTTTACCATTAAGAAAATATGCGTGCTTCTCGATGACAACTGTTCCTACGAATTAAATGACAAAGTTGAAAGAAAATAGACAAATAAAAACTTTTTTTACGCCCCACCAGGTGGCTCCTGTTACTTCTCAGTATTTTACATCTCCACTGATTTTACAAAGACTCTTCTGGCTATAGAAAAGGCTAAAATATTTCCAGTCAGGACATTGTTACTTCAGTGCCTGATTTTGCAGGGGTTTTATAGAAGTTCATAGAATGTATGGAAGGGGAGTATCTAAAATAACTATGTGACAGTTTTTCATACAGTTTGTGTTGTTCAGTCTCCTGCTGGTCGTGATTATTCGCCACCAAAAGCAAAAATAATGTCTAAACCTATGTTGAACTCGACAAGGCTGCACTTAGTTGTTGCTATGATGAGGTGCTTCTAAGGTCAGAGTTGACTTATACTGAACAAAATGAAACCAGACGATGATGATAAAACTGGAATAAGGCTACAAGAGCCAAGGAAGGAAGGAAGTCATCCAATTCTTACTGCACCTCTCCATCTTTGAACATGCTGTATACTCTGTAGTGGTTTAAAAAGCTGCATTTTCACCACGTTGACGCTAGTTCTTATGTCGGTAATTGGTAGAGTTGCATGATATTTTAATACTTTTTGTGAAGTCTGGCAGGGGTTTCAGGTGGAGCTGTCAAAGTTGCACCGTGATATATTAATGCGATCTCACTTTAAGATGTTAGAAAGAGTTTTTTTCTTTTAATGGAGGCAAATGTATATTTAGATTTTTGACAGACGGCTGATGGAGGTGATAAACCACAGAAAAGTTTATCATCTGCCATATGCGGTTCCCCCACAGAGTCTTTATCGCAGTAGCTGCAGTTCTGACTGAAGTGCATCCTGCCTAAGATCCTTTTGGAATGTTAGGAGTGACACAAAAAAGAAGGAATCTGTTAAAAACTGTACGTTTACAAGAAAATATAAAGAGGAAGCGCAAAATAAAGGAATACATAAAAAAATGGAAAAAAATAATGGAAACAAGAATAAATGTGAAAATTATTATACTGTTTATTTCTAAATCAACTAATAATTTCTTAATGTGGTTTTACTTTCCTTGATTCTTTTCACGAAGGCTTTTTCTTTTCCTGGTTTTAATTTTTCTTTGCTTCTCCCACCTCTGAAACATTTGGGCTGTTTTCCCACCAGAATTAAAGTGCATTTTCCAGATCGTGGTCTCAAAGAGGCATCCTCCTACTTCAAAATTGCTATTTGTCATGTAGCTAGCCGCTAGTCTGCATCAAACACTTGCCCTTGTGACCCAGGAGTTTCAGTGTGCGAGATTTCTTTATGTATGAATTATTTCTTCCTCTGACAGGACCTTGACACACAGTCTTAAGGCAGCAAACACACCCTGTTGTGGAAGTTCGCTGCAAGCCACACTGTGCATGTGATCACATCTTGGCCTCAACATCAAGTTCGATTTGTGCAGATTATAAAACTACAATACCTGCTCAAGCTTAGCAGGTTGTCACAACACAGATTCTATGTGTCTTCCTTAAGTAAAGTAGTCTTATAAGCTGACAGACTTAGAAATGACTGTGCTGCTTACTACTTTTCTTGGAAGTCATAAGTTCTCTGCCATTTCATTCCATTCTGCGTCTCTCTTGGCGCGGTCATGGTCTGAGTTGGGGAACAAGTGACAGAGTCTTACATGGACATAAGCTCATACAGGGCCGTAACCAGGATTTTTCAAATACCGAGGTCAAATATTGCGATAAATCTTATTTGACAAAAAAAACATCCTAATATGGTGACTTTTTAAAATACAGTTTGGAAATGTGAATAAACAGAGGTAAATCACAAGCCCATCAAGGAGGTGAATATGTAGGTGAACAAGTTTATTATAACAATGTGATCACAAAAGTAGAGTATTTGAGTGAGTGAGTGAGACTCAGTTCTTCCCCTTTCTTCCTCTACTGACTCTCTCTCTTCAACTCCCTCATTCTCATCCTCTCCTGTGTCATCTGTTTTAAAATATCATCATCAGCATCACCATTAATATTATTGTTATTATTAATATTACATTATTATTATTATTACTATTGTCACCATCATCACCATGCATGTGCATGACCCACTAAAAGGTCAAATGAATGAGTTGGGTTATTGGTCTAACCGATGTGCAAAATTTTAGACACCATTTGCAATAAAATCCAAATGGTTCATTAGGAAAAATGCAATCATTTTACCTAAGTAACTGGTTGAATCCACCCACTAAATTAACATCGTAGAATGTGCC